>NW_015090995.1:540662-652685 GCF_001431845.1 Calidris pugnax
CGCCCGCCGCAGCCAAAGAAAGAGACAATGGCGGCGCCTTAGCCCCGGCCTGGCCGCTGCCCGCCTCCCCGCCCCGCGCCGACCGCAGCGGATGCGCGCCTCGCCTCAGGCCCCGGGGGGAGCCTAGCGGGGCCCCGGCCCCCGCCGCCGCCGCCGCTTCTCCTCCTTCTCCTCCTCCCGCTGCTGCAGCGGGCGCGGCAGCTCGGGGCGCCGCGCTCCCCTCAGCCCCGCGGCGGCCATGGCCACCGAGCTGGAGCCGCCGGCGGCCGGAGCGGTGTCGGGCGCGGCGCCGCTGGAGGCGGAGGAGGATGAGGAGCACTGGCTGTACGGGGGTAGGTACCGCCTCAGGCCTCGCCCCGGGCCGGGGGAGGGGGGGGGGGTTAAGGCGAAGCAATCGGCCGCCCCCCCGGCATCTCCCCCGGCCCCGCCTGAGGGGGTGGCGGCGGGGGGTCCCCTCCCGGCCCGGTGTGCGGGCCCAGCCGCTGCGGGAGGCCATGGGGAGGGGTCGGGCGCTTTATCTGCCTTTTTACGGGGGGTGGGTTATTGTCCTTCTCACCACAGCACCGTGGGGCAAAGGGGGTAACGGGACGCTGGGTTATGAGTTCCGTTTCCTAATTACCCTGATGTTATTAGTCGGCTGGATGCGGGGGAACCCCGCGGGAACAGGGCAGCGGGGGGTGTGTCTGGGGAAAGCACCGGGCTCTGCTTAAGCCTCTTTGTCCTCGTAGAGTTTCCAGCTGAATTCTTCTGAGCACTTCTGTGTGTCTCGTACAGAAAGCCTTTCACGGCTGGTTTCAGGTCCTTCTGTGATGTTTGCCTTTACTCTCTCTGCTCCGGGACCTGGGATGTCTATTGACTTTTATTCGGTGTCAGTGGGGTGAGACTTTGCTTCCCCAGAGAGGTCTTGTTTGTTGGCTTCTTTTGAGTTGGTTTTTTTTTTTTTTAAGTTGCTCTATTTCTGGTTGAGCTTTATTGAGAACATTGGGGTTACAGTGCCTCGGCACTGCGAGGTGTTTCTGTAGCTGTAAGGCACTTGGAGCTTAAATTTAACTTTTTTTTTTTTTCTTTCACTTGAATAACTTATTATTACTGTTTTTGCAGATGACACCACTGGTAAGCAAGAAGATGGACCAATTTCTGGGTAAGTCCAGAGACTGTTTATTCTTTATAACTATATATTCTTCAGAGAAGACCATGCCGTGTTGAGCGCAGCTTCAGGAGTGCTCTACAGAATCACAGAATGACATGGGGTTGGAAGGGACCTCTGGAGATCATCCAGTCCAACCCCCCACCCACAGGAGGTCCCACAGGAACGTGTCCAGGCGGGGTTGAATGTCTCCAGAGAAGGAGACTCCACCACCTCCCTGGGCAGCCTCTGCCAGGGCTCTGCCACCCTCAAAGTGAAGAAGCTCCTCCTCATGTTTAGATGGAACTTCTTACATTCAAGTTTGTGCCCATTTCCTCTTGTCCTGTCCCTGGGCACCACTGAAAAAAGCCTG
This sequence comes from Calidris pugnax, assembly GCF_001431845.1. Lineage (NCBI taxonomy): Eukaryota > Metazoa > Chordata > Aves > Charadriiformes > Scolopacidae > Calidris > Calidris pugnax. The sequence goes on from NW_015090995.1 coordinate 542,162, forward strand.
GCCCCATCTTCCTGACACCCACCCTTCAAGTATTTATAGGTGTTGATCAGATCCCCCCTCAGCCTTCTCTTCTCCAGACTAAACAGACCCAAGTCCCTCAGCCTCTCCTCAGCAGAGAGATGCACCAGGGCCCTCATCATCTATGTAGCCCTCTGCTGTCCCCTCTCCTGTCCTCCTGGAACTGGGGAGCCCAGAACTGGTCCCAGTGCTCCAGCTGGGGCCTCCCCAGGGCAGAGCAGAGGGGCAGGATGACCTCCCTCCACCTGCTGGTCTCCAAAAACTAGGGCCGGGACCAGCAGCCTGGCCTTTTCCCATCCCATGGGTTCATCCCCAGCCGCCATGTCGGGGCTGGCACAGCATTGATGGATTCGGAAACTGAACTGGATCAGTCAACTGACAGGACTCAAAACCAGCTTTTAAACCTCATTTTCCCCCTCCCTGACAACGGACAACTCAATGACCAGTTTTCCTTTCTGTGTCTGCCCTTGCTCCTAACTCCCCTGTATTTGTAGCGATGTGTTTTGCACTCTCAGCAGAAATGTTACCTGTTTGCCATGTTCAAATATAACATGCTTTTTATAAGACTTCATCTTCACTGGACTTCTGTGTGCTCAGCACCTTCAAAAGTTCAGTTTGATGTTTATTGTCCTTTAAGGTCCTTGTGAATTCAGTATCTGGAATTTCTGAGATTGTTACGGATGCTGTTCTTCTGTAGTAAGTGTCCTGTGCTCAGGGAATATGAAAACTTGTTCAAAACAAGTTTTAGGCAGAATTGATAAATTGTTACCTAAAAACATCAAACGAACTTTGTGAGAAGGAACAACTTTTAGCTTAGACAGAAATTTGTCCCATCCCTGGAGGGGTTCAAGGCCAGGCTGGACAGGGTCTTTGAGCAACCTGGTGTGGTGGGAGGTGTCCCCAGGGCAGGGGGTGGCACTGGATGGTCTTCAAGGTCCCTTCCAACCCAAACCATTCTGTGATTCTGTGAAATTTACTGCTGACTTACATAAATCTCATGTTCCTTGTCACTTTCATCTGAATGTGACGTTACTTTACAAGCAGGACTAAAAATCTAAATTTCCAGCAGCTGTCTCAAATCACTGCGAGATGTGTGAAGTTTTGCTGCTTATGCTCGCTCTCCTTTTCCTATTTTTTTTTTAATTTTCCCTCTTGATTTTTTTCCCTCTTCTTTGTTGCACAACGGGAATCTTCCTGGCTGAAGAGCTGTGGGGTGTTTTAAGAGAAATGACTCTTTGTTTGCTGTGGTGTGGACGCCTGCTGTTCCAGGGATGTGCTGCTGCCCTGTCCACAGTGTCTGTCTCTCCCCACGCAGCAGAAATCAGCAGCCTAAAGGATGCATTAAATGCCCCCAGCCTGTGCAGGATGTTGCTAGTCAACGATTCACAGGGTTCTGTTGCCATTCTGGGGAAGTTCAAGAGCTGTGACATTTTTTTTGCGTGGGGATGATGGCTGCAGAGCTGGGATTGTTCATTCCTGGGAAGCAGGCAGGGTAGGGAGAGGCTGTTGGGAAGCAAATGTTTATTTGAACTCCCGGTTCATAAATTTTAATGCACACCCACAGCTACTTCATGTGACTTGAAGCTGAAGGTAATACTTGTCACTCTGCCTTAATAGTTCAGTCATCTTGGATTCTTGAGAAAATTCTGGGGTCGAGGTCAATGTTGAGAGTTGCGTGGATTTGGCAAACAAAATGCACGGAGTCTTGGAGCCATCTGGGAGGTTTTCTCCAGTGGCGTATCTGGTCCTTGTGTCACAGCCTGTGTCTGCAGCTTTGAAGTACTTTTAGGGGCTGATTTTTCCCTTTGACATCCTGGTGCTTCTTATAACTTGGAGTGTCTTCAGCTGTCACCCCAGGAACTTGAAAAGCGGGACCTGCGCTTCCTTGGCTTGGTGGTTGAATTTCTTTTGTGTATGAGGCTTTTCTGATGTGGGAGCTTCAGAAGCTGCTCAAATTGTTCTTGTTTGTTTGTTCTTTTATGCTCAGGAGCTGCTGAGCTTCTGAGTTGCGTTAGGTGATCTTTTGGCTGACTTGTTTGGTGTCTCCTGCTGCCTCTGGAATGGCTTTAATCTGGCCAGTGTTTGGATTCTGTTAGGTGTTACCTGTGTTTCTTTTGAAGATAATCTTCTGGATGTTTGTTATCCAACATGGGGTTTTTAATTAATAGTCAACGTCTCCACAAAGTACTGGTGGGGAACTGGGCTGCCTGGACAGTTCTAATTGTCTCTGTTGTAAAGCCAGAATTATTTTGAAGTACCACTAGGTCTTACCTACAACATCAAAGAAAAATGCTCTTTCTTTGCATTTTAGTTTTGTAACACTTGGCGTGCTCTTTTCTAGCACGTGCCTTCCAATTTGACTTTCTTGCTTGGCTAATGTAATAAACAATGTTAATGTATGTACAGCCTCTTTAATTGGAGGCAAATCTGAGCCTAACCATTGTTGCATTAGGACTAATTTGTAATGAATGAGAAGATTGGGTGGATAATTATCTGTCTTCTGTGAAATTTACCTACTCGTTTATGTAAGCTATTTGTAGAAACACTAAAATCCCTTTTTCCTTAATTTCTATGGGACAAATGCCCTTAACTGCTTACTAAACATAGATATAATTATTAGCATCCTTAAGGAGAAGGTGAAGCTTTGCTTATTGTGCTCTTATTCCTATCAGTTGTGACTGTGCTGAGCCAAAGGTGGAAGCTGTTGGAGCTGCCACATCTGTATTCTCTGCTGAGGGGTGTCTGGCTGCAGCCACTCTGTCTCCTGGGCTCTTTGGAAGAGCTAAACCCCTTCTTTCCTACAAAATCAAAGCCAAACAGGGATGATTAACTTCTTGTCATAGAGTTGAGCTCACTATCAGCAGAATAAACACACCACCTGAATAAAGCCATTATATGAAAGTCACCTGGATGAGCGCTTAAAACTGTTTATGGCTTAACCTCTCTGTTGGGCTTGTCCCCTTTCTTTTATTTGTCGTGCTTACCAGACATGCAGAATCTTCTCATCCTCTGCAAGATGCTCCTCAGGAGAACCGGCCGGTCAGCAACGAAGACCGAGAGATGTCACAACACGTAGGTGTTCCTCTGCAGATGGTAGCCCTAGTTATTTTTGTGCTTCTCGATACTCGCGGATAAAAAGATGTAAGTGTAAAGATGCCTCTGATGCTGTGGTCTGGCAGAAAAAGCAGAACCTGATGTTACCTCCAGCTCAATATTTAGTATGACTTCTGGAGGGTCAGTGAAATGTGGGAAACACTGGGGTAGAAAGCCCAAAGTGCTGGGAATCAGTTTTGATTCAGCCTCAGGCCTCACAGAATGCAATCCGGTGGCTCAGCGCTGAAGGCGGAGGAGGAGACTTCTTTTTCCACCCCCTTTTCCTCGGGTCATCTTGATGGGTTTATTTTCTGCCTCTGTGGTATGTCAAGAGGGCTCACACGGAGTTTGACAAACCCGTGTACCGTGGAAAAGGAGGGAGGGTGAGGAACACCTTCCTCCTGCCCTTTTGTGAGGTGTTAATTCAGCTCCTGCAGCCCCAGCTGCGCTGTTGGGTGCCTGGGAGATGTCCTTTGCTTTTTCAGCCCGGCAGTGATGCTGTGCTGGGTCTGATCTGCAGCTGGAAACTTCTTCAGTGAAGTTAAGTGATTGGGGACTGTGTTAAATAAGCCAAGCTGAGCTCCTCAGCACCTTCCTGCCACAAAGGTTGTGGTAAGAGAATATTAACTCCAAGGTTCCTAGGTGAAGCCCGGTGAATATATTTTTGGTGATTTTTTGCTTGTGACTGCACACTTTCACCTGGGCCTGTGAAGGAGATGTGTCAGAAAAGCCCTTGCTCTTTCAGAAGGAGTAGGGGAGAGGAACTGTGAGACACAATGAAATTCCTAGAGCCGAGCTAAACCTTCCCCACTTTCAGGAATCTTACCCCAATTTTCATGTAGGGTCACTTCTGCAAAGGACAGAGCAGTTTCTCTGTGGGTCGTGTCCTTTTATGCTGAAGGCTGGTTATTTCCATGGTTTTTGCCTCCAGAGACAACTTTGTGCCATAGAAAGCTATGTTTTTCTATCAGAATCATCCTTTCCAATAGTCCTTCATCATAAAGCTTTGTAAGATTTGGCTTAGTGTCCTGGGGAATTGATCAGTTTTCTGTATTAATGAGCTCCCGTGTGCTTTTATTGTTGCCAGGCCCTTCCAAGTGGTGAAGATGATGAAGATGACAGTGATAGCGACAGCGATGACGACGACGTGAAAGTTACAATCGGCAACATCAAAACGGGAGCACCGTCCTACATGTACGTGTCGCTGATTATGGTGTCAGTTTTTGATCCCAGGTAGCTCTAGGGCTTTAATTGGGATGGAAGGTGGTGATGAGAGCTCTCTGTCTTCTGGGAGTAACAGCTGGAAAACCAGGATGGGATCAGAAGCTGGTGGGTAGCTCTGTCCCGCAATTGCTTGTTGGAGAATCCTTCTATAAAATAGGAATGATAATTCATGGATCTGCTGTTGGACAATTAACCAAATAATTACCGTGCTTCATCAGGCAAAGTCAAGGGTGGGAAGTTACATTTAACTTATCATCTGTGAAAACTTCAAGAACCACAAATTTGTATTGATGAGAATTTGCATAAGCAGTGAATTAACTAATTTCCAACTGTCTGATTTTTTTCACGATTCAGAAATGGTGAGGCTGGATTTGTCAACCAGGAAATTACCTCACTGACTTAAAAGTCTACCTAATTTGCATTGAATAAAAAAATAAGACAGCGTTTTTGTGTGCTGCTGGCAGCCTTCCTCGTAAGGAAATGACTTGCATGTGCTTTGCAGCATACTCCAATTTTTCCACTTCATGGATAACTTCCTTCTCTTGTTGGAGGGGTGGTTGCAGCCTGATGAATTACTCAGAGTAGCGGTGCTCCATCCCTTAACTGCTTCCTAGATTTTTGCAGACAAATTTGCTTCTTTTACCTTTCCCTTCCCATCCTGTGATCCCTGTGCAGCTCTGATTTCCATGTTGTTCACTTCCATTTAAATACTGAGTCCGTTCCTGGGCAGAACGGTAACAACCACTCTTGGAATAACCTTTCCCTCCGTGTTCAAGTCGATCCCCTTGTGTTGTGCTGTTGGCCAGATAGTACATTTGCTGCGTTTCTGCAGGGCTAGAGATGAAATCTCACTTTTAAGATGTTGAGACTTAGAGAGGCCCAAGGGAACTAAGCATCTGCTGAAGGATGTCAAGGCTTGAATCTGTTTTGCATGTAAATCTTCAACTGAAGTGATTTCTTCCAATACCAACGTAGTGATTCTTTTCCATGTAGGGGAACTCCTATGAATCTAAACTTAAAAACGGGTAGAGGCTATGGAGCGTCTGCTTCAGGTATTGCTCTTCTTTTTATCCTTTGCCTTTTGTAGGATTTCACTGATTGTGGCACTGGCAGCTGGAGCAGCTGCAAATGTTGGTCTCTGGAAGAATAATAAAACTAGTGCATAATATTTAAACTAGGAATAGTAAGTGCATTTCCTAAGGATAAGTGCTCCTAGGACAGTCTGAGAGCCCAGGGTGCAATGGAATGATTTAATTACTAATTGCCGATTATAATTCTATTTAAACTAGAAAGAAATACATTGGTTACTACTTTTAAAGTAAAAAAAATAAATAAAATAGTGTTTCTAAACTATGTTGTTGCACTGGAGCCAAACCATCTACATATCCTGGAGAAGAACTTTACCTGTATGGTCAGTGCCTGGAGCTACTTGTGGTGTGAGATCCTTAAAGAAACAAACTCTGGCCTTGAGTATCAGCGATGGGTATTTCTGCAGGTGACATTTTCCCCATCGTTCACGTTAGTTTATGCTGTATATTGAGACTGGGCTTCTCTCCTTTCTCATATGTAGGACTGTCCTGTCATGGGCTTCATATACTTCCTGCCATTAATTTCTTTATGCAAATGATTTATCTTCCGATTGAGAAAATAAGAACAAATTCCCCTTGAAGATTCTGTACCCGACAGATTTTTCTGCCTCCAGTTAGTACATGGGCTGCTTAAGACTGATCCCGAAAAAGTCTCTTGTTCTGAGAAAACGTGTGTGTCTTGGGAGCGAAAAATAAATATTTTGCCTGGGGAGAAAAAGAATTATTTATTTTTTTAAATTTGGGGTAAATTTCATGCATGCTCTAATAATTGACTCCATTCGGCTGTAGTACTAATCTGGGTTGAAATTGCTTCTCTGCTGTTCAACTGCAAATGCTTAATACTCTCACAATTTATTTATAGAGTGACTGAAGTCATTTTTATTAAAAACTTGATTGTGGTTACCTACACGCTGTAAGGCCAGCAGTGAATTCACAGTAGCGCTTTAGTTTTGACTGGAATAATTTGCTCAGCAAATCAGTGGATTAAAGGCATTGCATTAAAGGGAGTAACGGTTTCTCTCTCTCTCCAAAGCCAAGTTGCAGCCCAAAGGTATTGACTTAGATGCCGCAGGGAATATAAATGGATTGCCTGTTATAGAAGTGGATTTAGATTCATTTGAAGACAAACCGTGGAGGAAACCAGGTGGGGCCTCACAGTTTCTTGTGGTAAATATTTTCTACACTTTTAATTGTCTCTTTTTTTTATTTTCACACGTCATTTCTGTCCATGTATTGCTGCCAGGGAACAGGGAAGTCAGAGCAAGGCGTGTTGTTCAGCCTCTGATGGACACTCAGTGACATTTACTGACTGCTCAAGCCATGCTTCTGTCCATTCTGTCCCCCGCTGCATCACTGGGAGGGAACAGTCCTCATTTCATTTTCTGGACAATATTATCCGGGCTGTCCAGAGAAACACTGTGTTATGCAGCAGTTTTTAATATGTATGTGGTCTCTTTTGACTTCCTCATTAGTTAGCATTAGGGAGATTTCCACTTAGAAGCAACTCGTGCATGACAGCTGCAGGATGCTACAAATAGATGTCTGGGTTTCATCTGAATTTGATAGAAAAAATAAATGAAGGAACCAAAAAGATCCAAATTTTTGCTGTGCTACTCATAAAACATGCCATGACGGAATGTTAACTGAAGCAAAAAATCCACTTACCTCTTCTCAGAAATAGTTCTTCTCCCCGACAGCCCCTGTACTTCTATTTATCTTTCAGAAATATGGCTGTGCTATGTCCGTAGTGCTTTTATAAGGCTGTCTGATGTGTTTTCAGTATCTCTTGCCCACCCGAAAGGAAGGGCATTGGAGTACAGAAGAGTGCTCCCAGCTCCATTGATGTGTCGTCGTATCCCACCAGCACCAAAGCACTAGAAATAGAATCACAGAAATATAGAACATAATGAAAATTGAGGCCTTTCTTCTGCGGGGGATTTCCCATTGATTGTGAAGTGAGAAGGAGGGGCTTAGGAAAAAAGTGAGTTAGAAGGAAAACAATGAAAAGAAAATCAGAGATAAAACTTGGAAGTAATCATGGTGGCATCCCTGGACCAAAATGAAGGCAACTAGCCCTAAAACAGTGTCGAGGTAGGGACAGAGGGAAGATGTCTGCAGAAGTGTGGCCTCTAAGTTTATTTGATTGGCAAGTAGCTTGTTACTCAACAGCCTTTTGGGTGTATGTCCTTTAGAGCTAATCATTCAGCAAGTTGGTATCTCTCTTAATGAGTGAGAGGAAGAAGAAATATGGTGTGGAGGAACTGATAGAGGCCTGAAATATATGCGGATAAAATAGATATGTAAATGTCATGTTGCTGAGTCTGTGTTGGGGAAATTTGCATATTTGGGTGGTACAACAGGAAGAGCTGCCTGCCCAGAAGATAAACTTAAACCTCACTGTAGACATCCAAGCTCAGCATGGTCAAAGTGTTTTGCTTTGCCCTCCTGGATCAGCTCCTTGTTTTAGAATTGTCCTGTCTGGGAACATCTTTGCGAGGGGGGTGTTTGAGGGACACCTCAGCAGGGCTGGGAGATGCTTCCTGATGGAGTTAGTTGTAGCTAAGCTTGTCCCTCTGCAGCTCTGTTTTCTTGGCAAGCAGTTTGTGGCCACCTCTCTTACTCAGAAGGGCTTATGCTGAATTGGCATGTTTCACAGAAGACTGTCAAAGTGAGATAGCAATCTCAGAAGGCTGTAGTTCAGATCGTGACTGAACTGTAATTTCTTGTGTAGTCTGAGATGTATAAATAAAAAAACTTCCATTGTAGCCCTGTTTCACAAAATGGGAAAGTCCCAGAATCTCTTCCCAAAGCAGCAGAGGCAGTGATGGTGGGGAGCAGAACATGTTGGCTTGGTTCCACCAAGAAGAAGGGTCTGTGGTGCCATCCCATTTTCGTGGTGGTAGCTGGAAGTGTCTTTCCTGCACCCTCCCCAACACTCAACTCATCTGGAAAATTGCAAGAAACTATTCTGAAAAAATCTGCAGCCATCTCTGCTGTGGCACAGAGGCTTCTGACAGAATGAAACGGGGAGGAAGCCCAGCTCTCTTAAAAGATTTTTGTTTTCTTAACTATTTAAGTAGATAAAGGAGAATTTGAGAAAGCAAGTCTGCTGGAATCCCTGTGTTAACTTCTACTCCCTTTGCCAGGTGCTGATCTTTCTGATTACTTCAATTATGGATTCAATGAAGAAACATGGAAAGCCTATTGTGAAAAGCAGCGACGGCTTCAGCTGGGACTGGATCCCGCGCCGCCCATCAGCACTGAGAACAAGATCACGGTGCGTGACGCGTTACTCCTGCATGTGGCCACAGTAAAACTGGGACTCGTTTTTGTAATGATGAGAGTGTAAGAGCAGAAGATACCTTAATATTTAACTGTTCTGTGTTCCTTTTGGTGATGAGAAATATGAAAATGTATCTTTAAAGATTAAATCTTTCTGCTAAAAATCTTTTCTGTATGGAACGAACAGTGCCGGCTGCCTGTGAGGTTTGAACCACTACATTAGCCAGACTTCAGTGAATTCCCAGTTGACGTTGAGGCTCCCCAGGTGTAGGGGTGCCTGGGTGGAAGGTCCTGTGGACGTGAGAGGCGTAGAGAGGAGCTGGGGCTCCGTGGCTGTTTTGCTTGTTGCAATTGTGTGGCCGCCTCTTGTGTTTGGAGACTTCTTTGGTCATCAACCTTTGCAGAAGCCCATCAGGTGGCAACAGCTGTTAAATCGGAATTTCACCTAAAGAGTCAATACAACAAGTATTAATATTTTCAGTTTTGACTTGAGGGAAATGTGAAAAAGGATAAGAGGTTATTAAACTTCTGGAGTTCTAAGGGGAGGCAGTGGACAGCAGGCTGAGGCTGCAATAGCCAGCTAGTTTACACAACTGCCTGCCACCTTGACTGAAGAATAGGTTGGTCATTTGCAGGAGCCCTGTGATTGTTCCTCAAGGGGAGAGGAAAGAGAGGAGCCCTTTTCCTTTGCTGAGGGTTAGTCTCTGATGGTACATTCAGTTGAAAGTAAGGGCATTAACCCTGTGTGTGATATATCACCTTCCGTAGGTTCAGCAAGGAAGAACAGGAAACGCTGAAAAAGAAGTGGAAAACAACATCATCAAAACAGAATTCAAAACCGATTTCTTGGCTCTGGTGGGAGGACGCATGAAGGCTGGGCCTCCACCCAATAGGTAAGAGATGAGGCAGACACAGACCTGGGTGCACCATGGTCTCTGCAGGGGCAGCTGGGATCCACCTGGGCCACATCTGAGTTCCCTCAAGCCTGAAGCAGAAGAAGCTTTTAGACTTTACAGGAAACTATTGTGGTCATTCATTAACTGTTGTCTTCAGCTGCCATTTACCTCTCCTTAGTGGTATCTTCAGGATAGTGGTGCACAGGGAGGGAAACCTCTATCCCAGCTGAAAGGACACGTCTCTGGGAGTAGAAAAAACAGGGCAAATCCCTCCACTTTGAGGGCTTACGTTGCTGGCTGCTTGTGCTTACTTGGCTGCTTCTTACTCCCACGATGTTAATCTTTGCCTCTTTAAATTGAAGTGGATTATAGGTTTGGCAGCTGATAAGAGGAGCTATTGGTTTCTGAAGCTGTATGCTACGCTGCTTGATGTGTGCTAATTAGTAATTTTCTCCAATGAGAGAGGATCCACAAGGCTGGACAAAGCAAAACAATTGAGTCATTTTGATTGGCAGCCTCTGCTGGGAAAAAGGCTTTGACCTTAGGAGGGGGATGGGTTGCAGAAATCAGTCTCACTTTGAGAAGAGAATCCACTATATCCTTCAAGCATAAGTGTTAAAGCTCGACTTAGTCTGTTTGCATTTAAACACTTCACTGTCAATTCTGTCCCCTTTTGTAGTGCCATCAAATCAGGCAGGTTCATTTCCAGCTGTTATATGTGTATCTCATGAGATTTTTTGAAAATTTACACCACTGCAGATAAGCTGGTGTTGCTGCAGCAGAGCTTTAGGTCAGGACCAGAACCAAGTATCTTCGTGCACCGCAGCAGCGTTAAACCATGGGCTTGGCACTGAGTTGTGAGCAGATACCAGTGAAAAAACTTTATCTCCCCAACTAGCCAGCATTTTTATATCCACTTTGTCTAAATTTCCTTCTGAGATAGGGAATTCTGCAGTCCAACTTGGGAAAGTGCTGACATTTTTCTGCCCTAACTGCAGGAAAACATGTCTGAGGCCATATTTACACAAGTCAATTGTTGCATGAATATAGGAGGGGGAATTCTTAAACCTCAGCTGCAGGTGCTTCTCTCTCTCACAAACCTTTACTTGTGATGACCTTACAATGAGGTTCTATAAAAATGTTCTTCCCCTAAGAGTGACCTGGGTATGGAGATAAAAGAACATGGAAAATTGTAGGTTCTGTGGCTGGTTTCCACTGGTGCATAGACAGCACTGTTTCTTGGCTACAGGAATGTATTTATTTTTTTTTCAAGGAGTTAGCCTTGATTCCATTGAGGGCAGCAGCAAAACTTTTGACTTCAACAGGTACAGAGTGGACCCCAGGGAGGTCAGCTAGAAAGTGTCTGAGAATCCAATTTGTAAAGAACTTCAGTGGTATCAGGAACACCTGGAAGATTGGACAAAAAGTAGGAAAAACTCTGGGCTGATAATATTTATCAGGAGGAGCCTTTAATGTTCTCTGCTTTCTCCAAGCCTGATCTGGGAATGACTACTGAAATCTGGAGAGTGAGTAAAGGATCAGAGTGTGTAATCCGTGTTATTACACTTGTATGGGGTCATTTTTTGGATCGTGTTTCTGGGTGTTCAGAGAGACCTAATTGCTCAAAAGCAAAAAAGGCTGCCTCATTCACCTCTTGTCCAATTTGAGTGCTGCCTCTAGAGATATTTCCCTGGTGGAAAAGAATGCACAAAAGAAATCTGTGTAATAGTGGGGAAAACTTCTCCTTTTAATGTCTTTGAGCCTAAAAAGATGCATCTGCTTTGTACCAGGAAGCTGGGTGGGACAATTGATGTGATCGGTGGCCAGGCAGGCACAATCAGGAGAGTAGAAGGAAGACGTCGCGATAAGCACGCCTCTGAGGAAAACCCAATTCAGGTGAATGTTTTGTGTAGTCTTGATGAATTTCTCATTTTTATTGCACTTCTAGTGAACCCTGAGCAAGTGCCTGTGCGTTCCTGACCCCTCGTGTCCCTGTTTCTGTCTGCAAAGCAGTAGGTAGTTTATCAACCCCTGTCTAGGCAGGTGCATGTGTCGTTCCCTTCTGCAGATTGAATTAATTTCTGTGTTAAAAGCTTTCTCTTGCTGGGATGTAGGGTCTGTCCTTTGAAGACTGGCCTTCCCAGCTGAGTGATAACGCTCAAGTTCCTTTTCTCCTCACCTCTTCCAAAGTATTCCTTGCAATGCATAGCAGGGAGGCTCTTAAATGGATTATTCCCTTCCCTCCACTGTCAGGTGGGAATCTCCAGTTCTGCAGTGGAGGACTTTTACCTGGGGCTTGTGTTTCTCTTTACTTGGAAGTAACATTTAGTCTAAGCATCGTTAGATGCAGCCCACACTTCAGGCTTAAGGTGGGCCTGTGCTACTGCATCTTGTCCCTTAAAAGAAATAACAGCTTGGGCTTCAAAACTGGGCTCAGTTCTGATCTTGCATCTCCAGTATAGCCATAATGTTCTGGTTGGCCTCTAGGTAGGAAGGTGCTGCCTGTAGGGTTTGAGGACCATCTGCTGAGAACTCTCTCTTAACCTCCTCCCAACAACTCCTCACTCACAAAAAAAAAACCCAAATGTGGAACCTTTCCCTTGTATAGATGCAATTCCTGGTCTTGTTTTTACATGTGTTTTCATTGTGTACTTTTTTTTTTAAGTGGTCAGTTTTCCAAATTTTGCCAACAATGGCCCAAAAAAAGAATTGTCCTAAGAGAAAGAATTTGCTGGGAAATGGTAGTGTTCCTCCTGCTTACCAGCATTGATACCTGTATTTCCAGGACATTCTGGTGTCTCTGCACATCGATCATTCCTTCAGCACCAGCGGGTGCCTGACCTGCTTTTGTCAGACAGATGGGAATCTGCTCTTCCTTTCACCTACGTGGACACAATCTAGAGCAGAATTTGGCCTCTTGCTGCCCTGAGGAAAGATAAATTGGGTTAAAAACAAAAAAAGCTAAGCATATTTTTCTTGTTGAAGATGGGAAGTTGGACTAGGCGACCTTTAAAGGTCCCTTCCAACCCAAACTATTCTATGATTGCGTTGATCAACCAACCTTCCTCCCCAAAAGATGTTATCCCCTGGCTACAGCGTAGCCTGGTCTTTCCAGGTATCGCAGTGCTGCTTTTTTGGGTCATGTGCTCCCTTTATGCCAGCACAGTGAGGTCCTACCTACAGGAGCAAGGAGATTAAAATGCTCTCTTCTTGTTCCTCTGCCTTCTAAGGTCCTTGGAGACCACGGAAGTAAGCCACAACCCCCCCAGCAGCCCCAGCAGCCATCACAGCCCCAACAGCCACCTCAACAGCAGCCGTTTGCACCACCAGCAGGCCCACCGCCTCCCCCGCTCGCTGGGCCACCTCCACCACACTTCCTCCACCCTCCTCCACCAGTTACTTCTGTTCCACCTCCCCTGCATCCTCCAGGTATGTGTTCACACGGCGACATGGGGCGGGCTGAGGCTGCAAGTTAGGATGTCCCAGGCTTGGAGCAAATCAGAGTTTTAAGCATTAAATATTAGGAGGGGACAGTTGAGCAATCAGGTTACAGGTCTTAGACCTGGCCAGTCTTTGGTCAGTGACTCCACCAGCCCCTGGGATATTTGCCCTTGAATACTTAAAAAATGGCAGCTGTTCCTTGGGGAAAAAAAAAAAACAGCCCTCTAGGCTTTGTTTCCATGGGAGAGCCTTTGGGTGGTACCGATCCATTTGCTTTATTGAGAAATGTAAAGAAATGGGTTCCTGCTTATCAGTGGAGGAGGCTGAGAAGGTGGGAATTGCTGTCCTGTGTGGGGTCAGAGGGCTCTGTAGTTCAGGGGCCTGTCTGGCTGTGAATGATTCCAAATGTTTCACTGGCGATGCTGGAATTGGCAGTTCTGCAACAGCAGCTCTAACAAACAACTTTCCTCCTAATCCAGGTCAGTTCTTAGTTGGTTTATGCCTTGAAATACCAATTTGTATCTTTCTATGTTTGTTTCTGTGCATTTTATTGTGCCAGCTGCCACCGCAGGATGATGCAGGATGAGCTTACTGCTCCTAGGAGAGCCTAGTGCCCAGCACAGACAATACAGCAGTGCTTCATTTTAAAAGCAAAGTACAAATAATACAAATGAGGTCTTTACCGTGCGTTTCTGACCATCGGGTGTAGTGAGCCCTCAGCATTGGCAAGTTTGTGTGCCATTATCAATAACCAGATGGGTTAGTATTGTGCTGAGAGCGCTTGGCACTTGAGAAGACACTCTCAAGATAAGTCCTGTCCTTTGTCTCTGTAGTTACAGACTGAGCCCTGAAACTATTGAGATATTGGAGCTCAAATTTCTCATTATTTTTTGTCTCGAGCACCACAATACAGAAAAGTTTCACTGTCTCTTCTGTGCCTGTCATAACCCGGTTTCCACCAAGTTTCTTAATGCATCTGAGATGTGGAGGCCAGTAGTAACCTTCCTGAGCGCCGGGCAATATGGGGCAAACTGGTGGAAGAACAAAGAAATTTGTAACTGAAAAAGCCAAATATTTGTATTTATGCAGCATTTTCCAGGGGGCACAGGGTCATTTTTCTGCTGACCCTTTTCAGTGCAAGTTCCCAGACATACAGGCCATGGCATGACACGTTTTTCTGTCTTCACTTCCTACTAAGTCTGCACATCTTCTGCTCCAGCCTGAGTCATGTCTGTGCCCCTGTTGCTTCTGGCTTAAATAGTGCATCGAGGTTGAAATGAAGGCCATGCTCTGGGCAAAAAGTTTTAAAAATACCCAGCCAACAATAAACCAGCCAAAGGACTCGCTGGCGTCTGCAGCAGGTTCTCATCTCCAGCTCCTTCAGTTGTTCTAAAGGCCAAATCAGTTGTTTGTGTGTTGACACTTGGACAAAGGAATGTTTAAAATTATAATATAAAGAGATTATCATTTGAGAAAATGATAAAGCCTGTAGGCTAGTTACTGTGCAGTAGCACCAATGTTTCTGCTGGTCTGTTTGCTCAAATATGTGAAAATTATTCAAAATTGTGCTTTTAGGTGTAGCTTGAGGAACAGAGATGACGTGCTTTGCCTGTTGTCCTCACTTGTTTTCCTTCCTTATTTCCCCAGGTCTGCCACCACCCGGTCCTATTCCAGGTAGGTGGCAACTTGCTCTTAGATCCTGAACACACAAGTGGCCCTGTCTGAGCACTTGGATGAAGTAACACGAGAGAGGGTGACACCGAGACCCATTTTAGAGCACAGTTAAATTAAAGGCTAATAGACTCCAATGCAGCATTGAACTGTAGCTGCTTATCTTCTATCCTGGACCTAAGTAATAATCCCTAGGGCTCCTTAATACTCTGGTTTTGTCTCTGAAGACCAATCTAGGAAGTGAAATGCAGAACTTCAGACAGGAAAAGCCACTTAGTTAATTTGAAATGGTTTAGTTCTTGTTACGGCGTTTGCACAGCAAAAGTCTGAGTGACAAATTGGTATTTTGTACAGGAATTAGGCGTGTGGGACTGAGCAGAACAAATGCCATTTCCGTCAGAAGCCTTTGCTGCCTGGTGTGCAGTAGAGATGGTGAATACTAATAAATATAACAACCAATCTGGTGCAAATTTAAGAACCCACTAATTCAGAGCTACCATAAAACTGAGTTTCCTCGAGCTGTAACTTTTCTTTCTTCTACCTTATTGGAAGATCTTAGGAAAAGGAGGGGAAAAAAGCATCTAAGAGACATGTCCCCCAAGTTGTTTGCAGAATAGATCTCCAGTAGCTGAGCTGGAGGCTTCAGGCTACCCCTTTCTAGCAGTGAGGCACATCTAGGGAGGGGTTCTCCTCACCCATTTCAGGTGTTCACAATAAGAGCTGATGAATTGTCCCCCCACTGGCTTGAAAAGGAACCTTTTTATGTGAAGGCAGGCCGTTGGGTGGTTGGTCTGTTCTTGTAGAATTGGCCTGTAGAAATAAAGGCTGCTTATAGTTATGGATACAAGTTTCAGATGTTCCCTTGGGAGCGATCAGCACCTCCTCACTCTCAGGTTGGTGAAGGTTGAGGACTGTGGCTTCCAAGGCTTATGTCACTTCTGGAAGCGGCCTTCATAAACTTCTGCTTAATTCTGCTTTCTTGAAGATGCTGCCTTGTGATTTCGGATAACAGCTCTTCATGGGTTTCAGACTGGGCCCATTTTTGAAGTGTCAGACCTGTCAGACAGCTCTCTCTGCCTCAGGGTCTTCTCAGGATTTTTAAATCTATATGTGTTCAGAAATTGGCTTTCTTTAAAAACAACCAAAACCAAGTGAATTCTATGTTACATGCTTTGTAAGAGACAAAGCTACTCGTGTTAATCAATGGAGCAATTAAAATAGCTGCAATGCATCTGCATCCCAAGAATCAGACTTTTCTGTCTTCCACGGGACTGTAAGGGTTAATGTTTACTCCTTAATGAATCTTCTGTTTCAGATGAATAACCCACAATAGAAGGTAGTTCTTCCTTTGTTTTTCTTCCCATCCCCCTACAGAACTAACACAGCTGTAGGGTTTTAATTTCGGTAGGAGATACAGCCCTGAAGGAAAATTATTCCTTCTCAAATAGGGCCTTGTTTAGGGTAAAAAGATGCGTTAACAGCTTTTAACTGTAATCAGCGACGAAGCCTTCTTCCTCAGGCTGTGAGGTCTTGGTGATGACTTCTGTTTCTGTGTCTAGGACTGTTCCCGCCACCTCTGGCACCACCACCAGCTCTCCTCATTCCAACCTTGGATGGGTAAGACCACGTCTGGGCTGAGCCATGGGTACAGCTCCTCCAGCAGGAGGAGAAGAGGACAAAAATCAGTGCTTGTAATTCTCAGTTTGGTCTGGGGTGGGGGGTGAGAGCAGAGTCCGTAGGGAACGCTCTGTGCGTTCACCTCCGTTCCTGAGTCATGGCACAGGAGGGAGTCACTGAAACCCCAGGTTTCCCTTGAGGATGTTCCATGGACCTTCAGAAAAATTTGGGTAAATGCTACAAAGGGTCATTGCTGTTGGTAACTTGCATCCTTTTCTCTCTCTCCAAAGCCAGCCAGCCAGCTACAATAACAGGCAGCCTCCTCCTTTTGGCTACAACTCTGCAGGTGAGCACCAAAGATGTTCCCTGGTGTTTGGCAGTTCAGGCTTTTCTTAAGCTGATGGACATCAACTCCAGGGTCTCACTTGTGCCCCAAACTGTCCCAGTCATGGACAGACACACTGAGTTTGGCTACACCATGAAGTGCTTGGAAAGCTGAATGGTTTGCTGCAATGGTGAATGCAAGTCTGTAGTGGATTGTGGGTTTTGGTGCAACAGAGCAGCTTCCTCACATGCTTCCTCACATTCCTATGCTTGTTTGCACAACCATCAGCTTCGCATCTCCCTGAGCTCTTCCATGCCATCATCTCCCACTTCATCATCTCCCTTGCCTACGGGCACGTGTTGGAGGCCTCTTTCTCCTTTGGTTTTGTAATGGAAGAGGCAGTACCAGAATTTCAGCACGTTTCCTTCCCTGTTGCCACCCTTTTGGCAGTGCCCGTGTCCTCTCCCATTTCCTGAGTGACCAGTGGCACGTCCTTGCTGTGCTGAGCAGGTGACACGCAGGAGGTGTTGGTGGAGTGGGTGGCATGAGGCCATCCTGAGAAACAGGAGCCTCCAGTGCTGTTGTATCCACAGCTTCTCAGCAGCTGGTCCTGTTTTGGGAGGTGGCCTCGCTGGTCCAGCTGAGCAGGCCCCAGCAGGCCAGCAGCAGGATGGGGAAGTGCTGGTGGCTCTGGGCTCCTCAGGTGGAGCCTTCATTCAAAACTGGTGTCGCTGGCCCTCCCCAGCTGCCACCTTGGGTGAGAAGGTGAGAAGTGAGACCTTGTAAGGTGGCCAAGAGCCCTGGGCTAATTAAACTCAGCTGGCTCAACTCAAAGGTGCCTGCAGCACCCTCTGAGCTCAGATGGCCTGGGGCGATGGATTAGAACTTTTCTGAGTGGAGACCTCATGGCACATCCTAGAGAGCAAGATCTGGGGGCGAGCGCAGTCCTCGCAGTGCTGTGCAGTGGAAGGGGTGGGGGAGATTTAGCAGCAATGTCTGTAAATGTCTGATCTCACTTGGATCTTCCTCGGGGAAAAGGTGTTGACACGTCCTTAGCAAACTGCTGAAAGTGAGAAGGGAGAGTGAGGAGAGGAGGGAGCTGGGCCATGGCTGTCTCCTGGGACTCAGTGGGACCTCCAGGGGGGATCTTTGGAAAGGGAGGGGCAGAGAGGATGCCGTGAATGCTTCAGATGAACAAGGATTCTGTTCTCCCCCTGCAGATTCAGGTTTCATCAGCTACCCACCCATCTCCACGTCCCACACGCCCTGGGTGACGACGGTGGACAAAGGCACGAGCAGTTCCAGCAGCAGCCATTGGGAATACTCGGGCTCGAGGCGCGAGAGGGAGCGGGATCGGGAGCGGGATCGGGAGCGGGAGAGAGACAGAGACCGCACTCCCACCACCAGTGAATACAACAAGTGAGTGCTGGTTTTCAGCAGAAATTACAGATTACACCAGTTCAATTTTCTGAAATGTCTGGGGAAGAGACACTTTGGATCGATAACTAGAGGACAAACTAGGAGCCAGTGTTACTGACTGATTTCCTGTGCCTGGTTTTTTGTTTAAATCCAGCAGAACCAGTTACACTTGCTCTCCCACCTGTAAGGTGAGGCGGGTAAATGAAACAGCCCCTCTCTGTTTACTTGGTATTTCACAGCTCAGTGCGAAGTTGGCCATAGAAGCTGCTGCTTCTTGTCATCTAAATGCAACTGTCAGATCAAAGGACAAACCACCCGTGCTTTGCTCTGCTCTCCTGTGGAGGCTTTCAGGGCAAGGAGTGTCGTTCCCCAGGAGTCAGCCAGGAAATGTAGATCCTTAACCAGGCGTTTCTGTGAGTGGTGCTGGAGACAACCACCTTGTCATCTCAGGCGGCAGCGATGCTGGGAGCATGTGGCAAAGGAGGCTTCCAGCCTCCCAGCGTTGGTCTAGAGAGCTAAAGTGGAGGCTTGGCTGCAAAGAGTCTTTCTAAACCCATCACTTTTGTGTTCTGTCACAGGCAGCGTCTGTGTTTTACAGGCTTCAGGCTCAGAAATACCAATAGTTGTTAAAAACATGATCAGAATGCACATTCCTGGCAGAGAGGTGCTCCCTGCTGGGGAACTTCCTGGCCCAGGGACTGAGCAAAGGCGGCAATGCTTTCCTAACCTTTTGTTGTTGTTGTTTCCCTCTCCCCATTTTTTTCTTTACAAACTTGGGTTGGGAGGGGGAGGAACAAGAAGACAAACTTGTTACAGTTTGAAGAGCAGGGACTCCCACAGTTCCTGAGCAGGTTCATGTCCCAGCCAAGCCCTGCCGTCAGCAGGTCCCGAGCGCATTGTTGGCATTGCTGGGCGCTTTGGAGCGTGCTGACCTCTCCCATCCCGGAGTCAGGCTTGGCACAGTCCTTTGGAGCCCTCCCAGATGTTTGATACTGGACATTTATCTGTCTGACTCGCTTCCGTGAGCGTTAGGACCATATTTCAAACTTCCTTTCTCTCAAGAGTCTGAATATTTGTTTCCCACAGTGGGATTTGTTAACCCTTTAGGTTTTGGCTTCCTGAAGTTGAGTGAGGTGAGATGTAGAGGGAAGGGGGAGCGTGGGTTCTATCTGAATTTGGGCTACATCATGCCTTGAGCAGATAGTGAGGTGTAGGCAGAAAGACCATGTCAGCCATCCTCACAATTGGAGTTTTTGAACTTATGGGGAAGAAAATAGTCCCTTAGTCGAACTCACACAGAAGAATTACAGCTCATCTGGGACAATAGTGCTGTGAGGGAAAACCCAGCACCAGGGGAGGCAGAACGATGAGAGCAGCGTGTTTCGGTTGGTTTTGAACGCTGTAACTGGATATCTTGGACATATTCCAGAAGGAATCCCCGAGACATTGGCCACCTGCCTGCTGCTGAGGTACTCCCTCGGCAAATCCGGAGAACAAATTTTGTAACCCCTTTGCCTTGAGAGGGCAGGAGAAAGCCACGGTATTGGACTGCCTGGGCTTGTGAGCTGTGTGATAAGCAAGTGGAAAAAGCTCTTTGACTGTGTTAGAGACTGGGATTGGGCTGCAGCTTGGGTTTGATGATTGGCAGCGGCATCTTATAGGTTTTTTCAGGAGCATCACGAATACCTCAGCCTGCTGGTAGAGTAAGAGGTGGCAGATTTTGTTGGGGAGGATGGGACTGTACACTCCTGTAGAGATGGCTCCTGCCGTTTCAGGTCCACGAGTGGTGTGTTCCTCTGCCTCACCCCTCCTTTCTCTTCTTCTTCAGTGACGACGAGCGCTACCGCTACTACAGCCGGGAGCGCAGCTACGACTTCGAGCGGGACTATCGCCGGAGCAGGGACCGCAGCAGGGAGCGGGAGGATCGACACCGAGAGCGCAGGCACAGAGACAAGGAGGAGAGCAGCAAGCATAAGTCCTCCAGGCGGTAAGGGCTGCGTAGGGCTGAACTGGGCTGGTGATGGGAACACAAGAAGGTTGGTGTTCTCAGACTGAACTGTCGCCCTGGGTCATTCTGGCTTCCTGTGACCTGCTGGTGTCCTGAGATGTGACACACAGGCAGAGAAGGTGCTCTCGGGCATGTGCTCAGGCAGGAGGCAGAGCTGTCAGCGATAGGGAGAGGAGTCCTCGGTGTCTGTAAGCTCTCGGTGAGGCAGGAGCTGGCAGGACGTGGAATCACTGCCAACACAACTGCAGCACTGACTGATGGAGGAGAGGGTAACCTGTGCTAAACGTCACCTCAGAACAGCAGAGCTCCCACTGCTCCAAAAGTACACACAAAGCAAAATGTAAAACCATAGCGGAAGCATCAGCTTTCAGGATTGTGTGTTCTGTGCAGAAGAGAAGATCTTTCTCCAGCCTGTCACCTGAAA
The DNA here is from genome assembly GCF_001431845.1 of Calidris pugnax. Taxonomy (NCBI): domain Eukaryota; kingdom Metazoa; phylum Chordata; class Aves; order Charadriiformes; family Scolopacidae; genus Calidris; species Calidris pugnax. Next base: position 562,668 of record NW_015090995.1, read on the forward strand.
TTCCCTCCTGGAGCAGGAGACTTGAGCGCTGCACGATGAGAGCTCTGTGCCCAGTGCTCCTCATAGTGAGGTTGGTGACGATGTGGACACAGGTTGAATGCTTTTGGAGCAGAGCAGGATGTCCTAAAATCCCAGCTTTTCTGGAGAAAGTGTATTTGCTACAGCTGATCTGCCTGTGAGAGCATTCTTCTAGCAAAGTCTTGTCTGGTCTCTGCTCTGAGGCACTGCTCAGTTGCTGTGCCAGTTTGTGCCAGTTTACAGCCTGGTAATGACTTGAGCAGACCTGCTCTTCTATTTTTTGGTGCTTCAACTTCCTTCTTTTAGATAAAATTCATGTCAGCTCTGTAGGTAATTACCCTTATTTTGAAATTGCTATCAGAACAACTCCCACGCAGTGACTGGAGGCAAAAGGCTGTTCTCATCCATAGGAGATGAATAAGTTGTCAGGAAAGGAGCAGTTGCTGAAAGGTTGGGACCAAAGTGATGGGAAGAAAGACCATCATGAAAATTGAATGTAAAACAAAGCTTATACCAGACTAACAAGCCAATAGCTTTAAGGGTTATTTCTCAGCTTCCTCTACTCGGAACTGAAATCTGATGTCAGATACTCAGCTGCATGACCAGGATGGAACTCACCAAAGCAGTGGCAGGCTCTGCTGGGGAGCTCCATTTACAAACTGGGTCCTGCACGAGGTGGGAGCGTGGTCACTTCTCTGCTCCCGAAACCACCCAGTGATGCTCTCTGTCTTGCTCAAAGCATTGAGATGGGAAGTGTTCGTCAGCTAAAGCACGGGGAGGAACACTTTTTGGTTAAGGTCACTCCAAGTGCATATCGGAGTCCCCGCTGGAGGTGATTTGAGCCTCTTCAAGGCACTTGCAGGAAGATGAAAGGGCTTTGTTGTAGTTTCCAGTTCACGGCAAATTGACCAGTCTGAAGGAAGTCACTGACGCTCCTTTAAATATTAAAGGACAGTGCGTTGTTCAAGCAGAAACCACTGTCACGTTGGTGTCCACAAGGTGGCTGAAGAAATGCTGAGGAGAGGCAGCAGCCTTTTTTTTTTTTTTTTTTTTCTCTTCCTTTTAATGACTATGAAACCATTTATTATACAAGTCAGAAAATTACTCGAAGCCAGGAGCTTTTCAGCCAGGGCTTCAGTGGTTCGGCCAGTCAGGTGTCTCTGCTGCTAAACTGGTATTCTAGCTGCGGGGAGAATTTGGCTCTACACCCAACTCTGTCCCCACTGGTGGAGCTGAGTGTCTGCTGGGTGACCCTACCTCCTCCTGTGAGGAGTTTAATCTCCTTTTTCCTGTGCTCTGTGCTGTGTTTTAATTCTGCCACCTTCACAGCACAGTCAGCTCTAGGGAGCTCGCTTGGGTTTCAGCCTGCGAGGAGAAATAATTCCATGTTTGAGGAGCAGCAGAAAATTCCCTCCCAAGAGGGACCAAGAGCCAGAGAGAGGAAAAACCAGAGGTTCCATCTTCCCACTGTCCCCGATGGGAGACAGAGGCGGATCTTGGGGTGTGTGGGTTGTGTCAGGGTCAGGGGTGCAGGGCTCAGGGGCATCCACAGCCTCATCAGAGCTACTTCTGGCTGGGATTTCTCCCACGTCACAGAAATCCTGTCTAACCATCCACATCAGCCCAGCTGCTTCTGGAAAACCGTTCTGGGTGAGGAGATGGAGAAGTTCTAAAGCACAAAGCCAGTGAAGTCCCAGGTCATTTATGAGTAAGCAGAAGCAGAAACAGAATCTGCCTCCCATTAGGAAAGCCACGTTTCCCTAGCTACACTGATTCCTTTCTTGCCTCTAGCCCAGGGGTTTCCCCAAGGTGTCCAGAGAACTCTCAGACACCTCTCAGATTTAGGACTCCCTTCTCTCAGCAGGCTCAGTGCTTCACATCAAAGCTTTTGAGGTGTGTCAGAGTTGTTAGAGCTCCCTTGGGGAGTGGGCAGGACCCAGAGATGTTGTCTGTAAGGACTATCCAAACCCCCTTTTTCCAGCAGTCTGTACAGTGTGCTCTCTGCCCGGGCCCTGTGCTGATGCAGCCACCTCCAGGGGTTTGTGTGACCTGCCCTTGGTTCAGCCACACATGGTATCAGAGATGAAGAAGAGGAAGCCTTTTGATGGCTCCAGGATGCCCACAGCACGTCTGATCTGTCTCCTGTTTGCTCTAGATCAAAGCACTCTGTCCCCACACGTGCCGTGGAGTCACCATGGGGGGGTCTCTCCTGGGGCAGCACCGTGCTGATGCGGGCTCTGATGGAACTGTCTTCTCCCCCTTTTCTTGCCCAACACAGCAAACAGCACGAGAGCGAGGAGGGGGAGAGCCACCGGCGTCACAAGCACAAAAAGAACAAGCGAAGCAAAGAGGAGAAGGAGGCCAGCGAGGACGGTGCCCCGGAGGGAGAGGAGCAGGATGCCAAGGAGTAACCTCCAGCAGCCCACGGGAGGAACTCACTCCTTTTGAGCCAGCGTGGCCATGGGTGATGGGTTTTTTTTGGGGGGGGAGGGGGATTTTGTTTATTTTTATTTTTTCCAAGGGAAGAGAGGCTGACTCTGGGAGAGCAGTGAAGCATGTGGCAGTGGTTTGAGAGATGAAGCTGCACGTGCAGTTAAACTTCTTTTTTTTGGGGGGTTTGTTTTTTTTTTTTTGATACGAGACAAACTACAGCAGTACTAGTATCCACAGCACTGAGCTACTCATACACATCCCTAGGGAGAACTTTGTTGTATCAGATCCTATGGTTTCTGATGGAAGATGGCTTCAGCTGAAACTAACGCATTTAGGTAATAGTTTTTGTCTATTTTTTTTGTCATCATCATTCCTTTTTTTGAGAAATAGGACAGTAAGTGTGACTTGAAATTTATTGTCCAAAGAAAAGTGTGGTTTAGATCCCGAGCGCCAGCTTAGAGCCTGGCTTCTAGTAGTGAAAAGTCTCAGCCCCAAATAAATTCCTGTATAGCTACAAGAAATAATCTTCTGATGCCTCGGTGGCCAGGCAGCAGCACGTGAGGAGGAACAGCTTTTCCTGGTGGGTCACGAGATCCTGCTTTGGTCTGAGGGCTTTGAGGAGCCACCACGTGTGTTCACACAGGGTGTGCAGAGACTTCAAACATAGCTTTTTTTTTTTATCCATCACAAAAATAGTTGCGTTGTATATTCCTCCTCTAAGTGGGAAATCAGTGGAAGACCCATAGTAAGAGCATGAGTTTCTCTTGAATTAGTTTTGACTTAACTATTTTATTTTATTATTATTTTTTTTTTTACTAAGAGTTGAGCTGAATAATCCAGCCCAGTAGAGAATGTGAAGTCCCTTCTAGCAGTTTGCCCTCATGGGGTTGGCTTATTTCTACTTGGTTATCACCGACACTCCTGTGCAATGCATTCCTTCCCCTTAGAGCTCACAATAAATTCAGTCAAATTCCAGAGTTTGCTTGGACTTAGTGTCAGTTGGGGAGGGTGGCAACAGAGATATTTCCGGGTGGGAAGAGGGGAAATCATTTTGAGGGGTTTTGGTATGTCTAGTCCTTCAGATATACTGCATTTCTGTTTATGTGAGCCCACAAGCATCTCATTTTTAAGTATCTTCCACTACTTTGACTTGTTATTTAAAACTGTCTTAAATCTTTGCCCTAAAATCATATGGTTCTGAGATCTTACATGGGGTTTGCTTTTGTGGTTTGTTTTTTTTTTTTTGCATTGTAATCTTGCAAGTTTGTCACGTGAAGCTTAGAACCTTAGAGACTTGAGCCAGTACAGCACTATGGTAACAGTTTATATGCCATCACGGTGCATTTCATGACTCAGTAACTGCAAAACCTGTTGGGGAGAAGAAAAATAAGTGGGGATTTTGTTTGTTTTTTGGTTTTAATGTAGCGCTTTCAAGGTGCTTTGGGTTCATGGGAAAGGTGTGTGCTGTGGGGAGGTGTGTGGCTGAACCAGAGCTGAAGGGCAGGGCCTGGAATCAGCCTTGGGAGCGTTCCTCCCTCTGCAGCCCTCCAGGGCTCAGGGGCACGGCATCTCTGGCTGCAGGAATCCCAGCGGAGCGAGGGGAGACCTCCCCGACCTTCTCCCGGGGTCAGGGTGGTGGGTTTGGGCTGCGATGGCCCAACAGCTTTCAGGAACTTGGGATGAACTTTCAGGAACTTGGGATGAAGGTGCTTTTATCCAGTTGTGGCTCGGTGTCGGCGGAGGAGAAACCACTTCAAAACTGGTGAGGAGGATTCAAGAGCACTTTGGTACGTGTCCCCTGGAAGCACACAGGTCTGCAGCACGATTGTACAAGTGCCACGGCCAGAGCAGGGACTTGTTCCCCTGACGTGGGAGAGGGGCCACACATCCTTCCTGGGTCTCCACAGAGAGCCTGTAATTCTGTAATTACGAAATCTGGTATTTTATTTTTTTTCCAGAACATGAGCTCTGAAATGGCCAGGGCAGCTGGCACCAAAGGAAGGCCAGGCAGAGCCCCCAAGAGCAGTCTGAGCAGTTTTTTTGTCTTGAACTGGGGGAAAATGCTGGCAATAATTTTACCCCAAGGTGAGTGTAGGGTCTGGCCCCCAGTCAGTGCTGCCGCTCCATTTTTGCGTGCCCAGGTGGATGTGGTGCCGCTCCAAGGGTGGACAGAGCTATTCTACATCCACTCCCCAAGTCTCTTGCTCTCTGGAGGTGACAGAAGCTCCTCATCCTGTAAATGGGCGTTAATTAATGGTGATCACCTCCAGTCTGTGTCCCTCTGCACCTGGTGTGGGAGAGGGGACAGAGAATCCTGTACTGACGGGTCAGCGCTGCAGCTTCCTGCGGTGTTTGAAGGGTTTTAGAGATGGAGCCACCTCCTTTGCTGATGTCAGAGGCCTACACTGTCAGAAGCAGCTGTGAATTTAAGGGGAAATAGTTTGAAATGGGTTTATTTTAATGAAATAAAGCGAGGTGAAATGTTTGCCTTTAATGTGCTAGAGAAATCTAAAGGTGGGGCTTTGGCAATAATCTTTCCTTGTGTCAGGTAAATACTGCAGGTCCCATGGTCGTGTTCCCTGGGGAGTGCCCAAGGGTGACTAATAATTCTCAAATAAGGGACCAGTTCTTGTGCTGGTGGCATCAGTGCTGCTACTGGGCCAAAGCAGGAGATGAGAAACGGGCCAAGTTGCCTCAAAACATCAGTTTCTTGGAGAAGTGTCTGTTGTTGGAGTAAGTGACCTATTCTGGTGGCGTTAACAGATACGCTGGAAGGAAAGGTTAAAAAACCACCCATAATACATGTTTTTCAGTGATATCACAATAATTTATAAAGTCATCAAAACAAATTCAACATCTATTAACAAGCTGATCTTGGAGGCAATATTTAAATTACCAGGACATTTTGGTGAAGCTGAAGGCACCTTGAAACGAGATGGAGTTAGTGGTAAAAATCCTGCTGCCTTCTGCAGCATCCTCTTGAGTCCCACTGTCCCACCAGCTGCACAGCTTCCTCTGCTCTACTTCATACAAGTCCCATTTGGTGCTAACTCAGTAGGAATCACCCTCTCCCTATCTACATCAGTATTTACTGTTCCATACCAGGCACAGATTCTGCACATTGATTGGAAAGAGACAAAAAATTGCTTGTGGTTTTTCTATTCCTTTGTGTCAGACAGAGGTCAAGCAACTGGTTTTCCACAGGCACCTTTCTGACTTTTGGAATTCTTTTCCTCTAGGTGTTTCAACAAGAAAACAGGGAAAAAAAGGCCGCAGAGCCCAGCTGGCCACCCTGTTTCTGCTGTCAGAGTCCACAGGGGTATTTATCAGCCAAACAAAGAGGCCACACCGAGTGCCAGGGAAGCTTTTGTGACAATGGAATCCTGAGCTATTTCTGTATAATGGGCTCTGATACCAGCCCCTGCTCTATCCTGCCTTAAGTGAAGTCACTCTGTGTGCTCACAACTCAGTCACCCAGCAAGGAACAGTCCTGCTCTGCACTCACAGCTCATTAGGAAGTAGCCAGCCCTAAGAAAAGCACTGCTTAAGACAATGATGGGCACTTACCTGCAGCCAGTTTACTGCAACAAGGAATTAAAAACTCATTCTAGGTAGCATTTTGACAGGGAGAGAAACTCCTTTGACTCTTCTAATCAGAGTTGGCCCCATAAAAGCTACAGCAGGAATGGCGTAAGAGGGAAGATCTCTCCCCTTGCAACCTGCTTTGAGGAAGATCTGTCATTTCTACTGCTGATTAACAGCCTTCTAAAAACAGAAGGGCATTGCTTCATGGGGAGTTTCCAGGTGGGAACTTAGTGAGGTGTCACAGATCAAACCACCTGCAGTTCTTTTATTATTTTAAATTGTAACTAGAGGGTAGATTTGAACTGAAGCCAAACCAGGCACACTGTCCTTCTGGAGGCAGCTTAATTAATTCATCCAGTCAGTACAACGTGGCCAGAGTGGTCAGTGACCCCCTGAGCTTGCCCTGAGCCAGGGAGCTGAGAGTTCACTCCAGCTGCAGGAGGGACACGGACAGAGGTCTCACGTGCCCGAGAGCACAGGCACTGTGTCGGGTACCTCCTCCTGCCCCTGCCCTAACTCTGCACCTGATCGCTGGGAAACCAACAGGACAGCATGCTGGGACACAGGTTTTTGGTTACAGACCTGTTTACTTAATCATCTGCCTTCTGGGGAAAAAAACTGGTCATTTTATCAACTCATAAAAGCAGGGAAACCAAGCTGAGGAAGGGGATGAAAACGAAACAAATTCCTTATCTCTGGCTACTGTGACAAATTCACTTGATTCCTTAACTGAAGTAGCAGTAGTTTGATTCAGGCTTTTTTTTTTTTTTTGATTCACACTTTTACAACATCGTATTTTCAATGAAACCACTTTTGCTGATACCTTTGACAGCTTCTTTAAGTGGTCAAAAAATCACTCATTTGCAACAAATCAGCATATTCAGTAGGATCCTAAATCAGGATTCGTGACAGCTGCCCCATGATAGGACCTTCCTACAAGCCAGCACAGTCCCACCACGCTAACCGAGCAGCTCTTCAGCTCTCAGCTGAGAGGTACAATTGGGGTTTTTTTAACATTCATTAGGTTTCAGTAACCTAAAAATATCGAGACTGGGGGCTATATGAACTGCTTAATTAGGTCCCAATCCTTACAACTTTATTAGTGGCTTTTAAAGCGTGTATAAAATGACTCAACGTCCAAGAATGGCAGTCTGATAAGGAGCAGAACTGTATTAAACCAGCAGGGGAAATCAGACCATTGGGCCTGTTTTGACCTGTTCAAAAGATCAAATTGAAGACAGAGGTCTAAAATTGAGGAACACGCCTCAAAGGCAATTTGTAGAGAAGCCCTGGAAAAAGAGCTTTCTCTGCAACACCAATTCTGAAGAGCTTTAATGAGCCCAGGAAGCTACAACTGTTCAGATGAGCTATTACTTTGAATCCGACCGCCAGATTTGTTGATGGCACAGGAAAGAAATGTTTTCTCCAAAAAGGAAGGTAAAAGTCTTCCATGGCAATACAGGGTGTAGTATTCACAGAGTTCAGCATTCCCTTGATTTGTGTGTCACATGTTTAGCTTTGTGTGATGGCCAACTGCTGTCTGATACCTGAAACTGTGGTGTGTTCTGGTTGAGCTTTCACACGAGGCTTCCTGGCCAGGACACCACAGTGAGGGTGACTTTGTTCTTTTGCTCCTTCAGCATTGGGATCAGCTCCGAGTTGCTCATTCCTATCGCTGGCACTCCGTTTACTGCCACTATTTCATCTCCACACCTAATCAGAAGACAGAAAACATGCATGTCAGGACTTCATTATTGTTAACACTGCACCCTAGGACCCCCAAGGACATCTAGATGCTCAACTCTTTGGTGAAGGAACTTTTTCACTAGATGAATGATTAGGGGCAAGGAAAGGATGCAAGCAGTGGTTGGTGTCAGAGGCTTTTGACCCCTCTGGGTCAAAGAGGGGAAGGGAAAAGGAGGATGCTGCTGGTACTTGTGTGACACAGCAGAGAAGGTCACCAGCTGTGTGACCAGCTGTCCACTCAGCAGAGGGAAAAGCTACAGAGAACCTATATCATAGAATCATAGAATGGTCTAGGTTGGAAGAGACCCTTGGGATCATCGAGTCCAACCATCTCCCCTCCTCTACAAAGTCCTCCCCTACACCATGTCCCTCAGCACTGCATCTAAACGGCCCTTAAACACAGCCAGGGATGGGGCCTCCACCCCCTCCCTGGGCAGCCTATTCCAATGCCCTATCACTCTTTCAGTGAAAAATTCTTTCCTAATGTTCAATCTAAACCTACCCTGTTGGAGCTTGAAGCCGTTCCCTCTCGTTCTGTCACTAATTACCTGTAAGAAGAGACCAGCACCAACCTCTCTACAGTGTCCTTTCACGAAGTTGTAGAGAGTGATGAGGTCTCCCCTCAGCCTCCTCTTCCTCACACTAAACAGTCCCAACTCCCTCAGCCGCTCCTCATATGATTTGTTTTCCAAACTGATAAACACACTCATCACCCACGTTGCTCCTACAGCTGCTGGACTAGCAGTCACTAAGGTGAGGCGCTCACGACTGGAGCACACTGTCGCACTGGAGCTCTATCCAGTAGATGTTTCAGAGCCCTGCTCTATGGCACTCCAATCTCTCTGGGCAGTGGTACCATCCAGCTGGGACCATGAGGCACTGAAGCCAGCCAGCTCCCTTCCTTGTGTCTAACGGGGAAAGCACCTTGCTGTGCCAGCCCTCAAATGGGAGCCTGGTCCTCCCGCTGAGGCTCTGACCCAGCTCTGTTCTGGTTTTCAGGGGAGCAAAGCCCAGCTCCCTGCACTGAAAGGGTGTCCCTTCCAAGATGGCAGCCTCACTTTTAGTTTTTACAGCCCTGCTGAGAAGCTGGCTCTGTTGGCTCCCAGAGAGCCAACTGGGGGGTTCTCCAGCTCCACTGCTCACTCTCCACTCGCTGCAATTGTTCACAAACAGGTCAGCAAAGCTCGTTTTAAGCTTCCTGCACAGGAGGGCTTTTGTTGCTGTAACTGGGATACTTTTCCTAATCCAGGAGATTTTATACTCTGGAGCCTGGCAGGATTCATCTCAAACATCCCCTTTCTACGTTTATCTAATGACTCAATTAAAACCTTTACAGCCTTTTTAAGATGTAACTGTTAATTCCTTTTAGTTGCACCTTTATAGAGAAACTAAACCACTTATTAATATAGACTTGGTTTGTTACAACTTTGGTAACAGTATTAACTGCACAAACGAGCGTCTAAGAATTCGGAGTCATTAACTTTAAGCTCAGCTAATTAAAAAGGTAAAAGACAGCCCCTCAGTGACCTGGTGCACACTGATACAAGTACCCATGGTGTTTCTGACACAGCGACCCGCAGGGCAGCTCATACGTACTTCAGTTTCCGGTCTCGGAAGGCAGGAGTCCCCGGGACTATGGTTTTGATGAAGAAGGGTTGGTTTCCTTTGCTTTCCTCAAAGCCTCCAACAATGCTGAAGCCCCAGCTTTCCAGGTTACCTTTGCTAAGGACAATATCTTGACAGAAGTGAAGGTAGCTGTGAAGACAAGCACAGTCAAAACCAGAGAAAGCTGATGAGTGTGTTTCAAGGAAAACCATCTAAATAGAAAATTATGTTTTCCCTTGCAGAAAGCGCAGCTATGGAACAGTCTCCTATTTATTTTCTTTCTTTAAGGACTGGAGGCAACCCCTTTGCAGGGCACATTACAGGGATAATTCTCAAATCTGAAGATGCCAGTCCTTTAGAAATATTTTCTCAGCATTGTCAGTGCTAGTTTAAGAGTTAGCAGAAAATTACCATAATCAAAAGGGGTTTGTGACCTGAAAGACTCATGAATAAATTCATGAATTCTCCTAATGAACACGCACAGTACTAGTGACAAAAACAAATTAATCATGAACAGCAGTTACACCCATGCAATATATGGGAACCAAGCTTTTTTTTTTATTCCACCTGTACACTCCAGGCTTGGTACAATGGAGGCATTCAGCAGCTCCGTATCACTGACGGAAAGCAAACATCTGAGCTATGGCAGCCTTTCTTTTACTGACTCTCAAATTGGAATATGAAAAGTCTTTCCTGGAGGAGCTACACCCAGGCTCGCTGTGTACAGGAGGAGATCAGCCTCCTCGGAGAGCCAGCAGAGACCACTGCTGAATGCCAGCCACTGAGGTCTGTCACCTTGGAGAGTCCCCAAGCACTAACAGCGCTCGCTCCTTCAGTTTGTAGCACAGAGACGGGCAGAGCCTTGGGGAGGCGTCTGAGGAGGGGTGGCAGGAGCACAGCCCGTGGACTCTGCTCACAGTCAGGGTACCTTCTGGCACTGACAGAGCTACACTCTGTGAAACTGCCGCCCATCGCCCTGCTGAAGTATTCCAGCAGCTAAACTTTTCCTAATAAACGTTTTTGCCTCAAGGGCTTTGCTCGAGCAGTTTGCAGATGAGTTTCAGATTTCAAAAGCCTTCTCAGTTAACTTCTCACTAGGAGAGGGATCCAATTACCTACTTTCAAACTGTAATTTACTTTTGTACGAGTTCTTCACACAAACACTGGAAGACCCAGCTGCAGCTCACGGATGGTTTACTTCTACTGGTACCACACGAGTGTAAAAATACAGCTGTGAGAAATGCATGTGGCAGCTCGTGCAAATAAATAGCCCAGAGAGCAAGAGTGGCAAGAATTACATCACCAGAGAACGTAAAAACATTAGAAACGTTCTCCAAGAGCTGGAAAAGGTAGTTTGCTAGAAATCAGTTCACCGTGTAAGAAAGGGTTTTTAGGAAGAGAAATGTGAATTTACTATCATGGAAAATAACTGTGGGAAAAGAACTTCAAGCTTTACAGAAAGTAAAGGTGTGAGTTTTATTCTGACAAACACCCTGCTGAGTTTGCAGTCCTGCAGACTTTTAGAAACTGCTTTTCCACCCCCTGAGAATTATCTGTAAGCCACACCGTGCACGGTGATCAGAGTCAAAGCTTTTACAGAGAAAAAATAAATTGATCTTTCAATTCAGTATTTCCAGTATCTTTAGGATTCAGTGTGCAATGAATTAGGACACACACACCCTCCAAACCAGCGTTTTGAGATGGTATTTTATAGTATCAGTAGCTGGTATTGATTTAATGTAATAACTATGAAGAAATCAGGTAAAGTTCCTATGCTGTCTTCTGTGACATATGCAGTGACGATGATAAACATTCAGAAGCAGTAAGTAGTAGCATACAATTAACCTGGAACGCTCACCACCACCAATTACTAACAAAGCAAAGAATGGAGAAGGAGTAAGTTTACAAAGACATCAGAGGTACCCACAGTTCTATTAAAAGACAAAAAAAATGCCAGAAAGCTACCAGCCAGCTGGGTCAGCACAGAAATACCTCAGGGGCCTGAGGTTAGGTGGAAAAATACTACTACGCTGTCTTTCTTATGAAGATGTTTGTATCTTCATTGGAAGTGCAGCACTGGCTGTGGCTTTGTGCCACCTAACCATCCTCACAGCCACAGAGGAACAGCAGACAAATTCAGAGGCCTGAATTCAGGTCGGAGTAAGAAAGGAAGACTGAAGAGTAGAAAGGGCAGGTGAAATCACTGCTCCTTGCTTCAGCAGCAAGGTACAGAAACAGTCAAATGAAGAGAAGCCAACATTAATACCAGCACCAAAGAATTTTGAGCCATGTATTGAGTGGCAGGTGATGTCAATATACTCTTGAAATGAAGGCAGGTGACCAATGAGCAAAGAGGGTTCTCCAGTCCCTGCAGCAGGAAGTGTGGTGAAGCTGCAAGCCACCAGACATCCAAATAGATTGGAAAAGGAAGGAGGAAGAAAGGCAGGTTTTGCCTTGCTATGCCTCACTGCAGAAGCACCCATGAGGAACTAACACCGGCCAGCATCTGAGGGTTTGCACTCAGGTTTGGGCTACCCAGGTGCAGGTGGGGCTAGTTCATACCGGGCCTGCACGGAGCAGACGGGCTGGTTCCCTGGGAGAGCAGAGGAAACCGAGAGGACGGTGCTGGGTACGAGCCAAGTTGCAGTTGCTGGAGACACAAAAGCTGCCTTCCTTGGGCTGTTTTGTTTAGCACTTACTGGCTGCTAAGTAACACAAGGATAACGTCACAGAGGCTTTGTTAGGATTTCTTCTTTCAGGTGCTTCAAGAAACAAGGCTGTAAATAATCTGGGCTTCCCACAGAAGGGTTTGGCTTTAACGTTTCATGTGCATCTCCTGCACGATCCTTCTCTAGTCAGCCAGAATGAGAACAGGCTCTGCCTTTTACAGCTGAATGTATTTTGATGACACTTCTGAAATATGGCTACTGTCCAAGAGAAGTAGGGGAATGATGCATCACACCTTAAAAAGCAGTGGAAGTTTCCTATGCATTCACTATACTGTGATCTTGTTGACAAATAAGGCGTTACGCTGCCTCAGAGCTAAACCAGTAACACTTCCAAGTCAACCAACAAAGCAATTTTATCAGTGTTTGAGTGAAAGTCAACTCTGATTGAATAAACCTCTAACAGTCACTGAACAAACCTACCTTGGCAATCCAAGCCATGTGATCCAGAGAGGAGACCAGCTGAATCCTTGCTCCTTGATATCCAGAGAGGGCTCTGTCGAGTTCACTGAAAGGATTTCCAAGGCTTTCAGTACAACTGAGTGGGAAGCTGCGTTAGATTTCAGTGCTGAGACAGCTTCATAGTAGTTCAGGTGAGTCAAATCGATGCCATTTATGCTCAGAAGTACATCTCCTGGTGATTAAATAAGACAGGATTATTACAGACCTTTGGCTATGAAGCCCATTTCTGCCTCAAGATCTCACATGGAATCCTGTTTCCAGCCTCACTTTAGTGTCCAAGTCCAATTTTCACTGAAAAAACCCCAAAACCCAAACCCTAAAGGGTTCTGAGATTTCTAAAGGGTCTGAGAGCCTCCTTACCTCGCTTGATTCTGCCATCCCTGAATAGGCATCCGATGGGCTGCACACTCGTTACATATATAGGGAGCTTGTTTCTGTTATCCCTTCCGCCTCCAATTGTTATTCCTAAAGATTCCTTTGGTTCCTTTTTTATTGCAACTGTCTTTTCGTGACTTACATATCCCTGAGGTAAATCCTACAAAGGAACGACAGTACAAAATGCAGCTTCATTAATGCAATTAACATGAGAAGCCCAGATCTGGAAGAAAATAACAGAACATCATATCTTGAATCTAGAGCATTTCAGCCATGTGGCTGGATGTCAAAGTCAGCTTCTCGTGTACTTGCTTTGGGTGGAACACTGAAGTCACAGTGTGATTTGTGTGGTTCCCACTCCTGTACCATAAAGGCCTCTGCTCCAAACCAGAACCATAACTTGGTGTCACTGGGCAATGCCCTGAACGGGCTGTGCTTGATAGATGTCAAGAAGCAAATCCCAAACATCTCATGGATGATAAATTTCCCATTGCCCTTTCCAGACAAGAAAGGATTTAAACACTCATTCTGCATCAACATTAGAGACGTTAGAAGTAATTTTGACACGTTTTTCCATTAAAAAACTGTGTTTCCTAGTAGATGAGAAATACATGGTTCTCTAGTACCAAAAGCCACAAATCAGCTGCTTTGCAACAGCTCAAGAAGAAATGGAGCTACTGATTAGCTTTATGTGCTGAATCACCACCACAGAGCAAACAGTTCAAGAGGGACAGGGAACTACTAGAAAGAGTCCAGCGAAGGGCAACAAAGATGATTCAAGGATTGGAGCATCTCCCTTATGAGGAGAGACTGAGAGAGCTGGGACTCTTTAGTCTGGAGAAGAGAAGGCTGAGGGGAGACCTTATCAATGCCTACAAGTATCTCAAGGGAGGGTTGAAGGAGGAGGGAGCCAGACTCTTTTCAGTGGTTCCCACTGAGAGGACGAGGGGCAACGGGCACAAGTTGGAACAGAAGAGGTTCCACTCAAATATGAGGAGAAACTTCTTCACAGTGAGGGTGCCAGAGCCCTGGAACAGGCTGCCCAGGGAGGGTGTGGAGTCCCCTTCCTTGGAGATTTTCAAGACCTGCCTGGATTCAGTCCTGAGTAACATGCTCTAGCTCTAGGCAATCCTGCTTCAGCAGGAGAGTTGGACTAGATGATCTCTGTGGTCCCTTCCAACTCTAAAATTCAGTGAAATAACAGATCTGCTGGACCAAGAGTAACCAGTGCTTTTTCCGTTATTTACAAACCTTACCTTCTGGTAGGTAGATTTTCGTCTGTAGTGATTCTGGTCCAGTCGTCTCCGATGGTGCACCGGGCTTCCTCCATTGCTGCTGCTGCTGCTGCTGTTATTGGATGTGCTGCCATCTTCCACCAGGTCCGAGAGCTGCACACCCAGCTGCCTCAGGACGACAAAGTTCACTCTGGATTCAGTGGTCTGCCAGGAGAAACAAAGAGAGTGTAAATAAAATCGATAGAAAAATAAATTAGAAATTAGGGACGGCCCCTGTGATTTTCTTGGGGAGAGAGAAGGGTTGGCATTGGTTTCTACAAAGAGTCTGAAACGGGACTATGCCGCGTGACGCAATGTTTTTTTTTGAAATGCCACAGAATCATATGGGGAAAAGAAAAAAAGTCATTAGCAAATGTTAGTCAGAAGGAGCTAAGGCAGGTTTCACTCATGCCTCCCTCCCCCACAAATGCCAAACAAGAGAAAATGGAAAAGGATGATTAATTCCTCCACTTCATAACCAAAATAGCATATTGTGTTGTGATACAAAATGAACAGAGCCGGAATGGTGACGGGTCCACACGATGGATGACCTTGATATGAGTATTGGAGGCTTTTTCTTTTATTGTGAAGAAACTTGTTAAAACTCCTTCCCTCCCAGCTTATGCACCATGTCTATTGTTCAGCATCTCCCACCCATTTTTTTCCCAGAGTACCTGAAGGCACGACCTTTTGTCTAAGGTTGCTGCCAATTAAACACTTAACCAGCTGTAAGTCTGGCCTTGGCAGAACTACAGGGAAACTATTGACTATTGTTACTGCTCTTCTAATTTGGTTTGTTCTTTCAGATAATTTGACAAAACCTTATTGTGAAGGACTCCATTGGAATAAGGCCTATGTCCTTAGTTGGGGCATTTCCTGCAACGGATGAGAGAAGAACGGTTGCTGCTCTCACTTCTTGACACAGGACCCCGTGTCCCTGGTGCCACAGCACCCTGACAGCAGGGAATTCCCTGGAAAAGGGACTGCAACAACTGTTTGTTTGTTTGTTTTTTTCTTTTTCTTTTTAAACTAGTACAGGAGAGTTTTTCTTTTCTGAAATTTAAAAGCATCTTGCCTCCACAGTCACTTCAGATAGAGCCATTTTTTTTTCCAGACAGTCAACACACCTCCATGTCTTCATAAAATATATTATAATCATCATGTTCTGAGATGGGGATTTGCCCTCCCGTTCAACCAGGACTGTATACAGTACATATGGCTGTGCATATATATATGTATATATAGCTGTAAGTGGTACTTTACAGGTAGAAGGACTCTTTTCTGCACACGGTTTGCAATGAAAATTAAAATTCCATTTAACAAGGAATTTGAATCAGCCCTCAGAAGAACAGATAACCTTTGGAAGACTCTCACAGTTTTACACAAACGTCACTTCAGAAGGAATTCAATCCCCAAACCTAACAAAGGCCGTTCTGAGTCTGTGGTTACTGATTTCAGTGGGATCAAGAAAGAGTTCTTCATTCAGGAATTACGTTTGCACATTGCAACAGAAATACAGCAGCACTTGTGGGATGCAAATGTAATTCTAAGAGGCCATAGAGTGGAATCACATCTAGAACATAGAAAAAGGGATCTCAGTACTGGAACTCTGTTCTTTCTCTTCTCCCATGCCACTGCAATCCTCTGCTGATTACAAGGAAAATAACTGGCTTTTCCCTCACTGCTGACCTCAGATCCTTTCCGGGATATAAACAGTATGTGATGAGATGCATTGTGTCGGGATCTTTAGATAAAAACAGAAACTGGAGGTCATTGCCTAGGGAGATAAAGAATTTAAACTGATCTACGTGATATCTGCTGCACATGTAGCAGTCCTTAATCCTTAACCAAAATTCCTTGCCCACTCCTTCCACCAAAACATCTGGCATGCTGCAACAGCCGCACGTCCCTATGGCACAGGGAAAGACCACCTCTCTTCTACCCATTTAGTATTTTAGAATGGTTTTAGCCTGAAGTGCCTCCCTTCCCAAATGCAGATAAAATGGGGAGGGCTGGCTTCAAATCAGTCAAAAGGGTTCTGTTCTGTGCTTCCTGCCTGTCACATCTCCCAGCAAACACCTTCAGTTTGCCTGTTTGAAGCACTAGAGTCTCTACCAATCTCTCCTTGTCTCTGCTGCTTGTGTCTGCACAGCACATATGGATATTCACTCCGCAAGAAAGGCTCCAAACTCCACAGCACAGAAGAGATGCAGTTGCCTTAGCTGAACCGAAGGGCCATGAGCAACTGCCTCACCTCAGACTCGTCAGAGATGACTCACCATGGATTCCCACTCTTCGTGTTTATCTTCATTTGGAAGAGGTGCTTCCCACACATCCGCAGGGAAGTCACTTTCCCAAAGAGATATTTCAGGGAATGCAGTTTGCAGTAGTGTGGCTCAGAACAGGAGCCCTGCCATCAATGCAGGCAGCTGCGGAGTCATGAGCCATAAACCTCACCATGTCATAAATTACCTGGATTATCTGCGCAGCGGACTCGGGTGTTCCTTGCCTCAAATCCTGGCCGTTTATTGACAGGACTCTGTCATTCCGACTCAGTTTTCCATTTTTGGCTGCCAAACCTCCCTCTAACAGATCTAGAATAAAAATCCCTGCCTCATCTGTCTTCCTGATCAGCTTGATTCCCAAGGGTTCGGATCGGTCTCTCTTTATCAAGGTAACGTGGATCACTTCCCGATTTGTAGCAGAAGTGGAATCCTGCTGTGCAGTCTTGTTGGAAAAACCCTTCTCCTGCAGGACCATGAGGTGGAGAACAGGACCTGGGTGGCGCAGGAAGGAGACAGCTTGGCAGTGAGTCACACTGCTGATGTTGACGCCATTCACCTAGAAAGACAAACAAACCGGAGTCACTAATCAAAACCTACATAATTTAGGCACTGTCCAGAGTGCAGAACATCACAAAGTTGGAGACAACTCCCTGTGCGATGCTGTGACTGCAGCAGCTGCTTCTGATGAGCATTAGAGAGCAGAGTTTTCTAAAAAAAGAATGCAGAGGAAAGCAGATGCAATTAGACCACAGTTGATGGTGAATAGCTGAGGACAGGGACAAGACAGGACAATTCATATAACTAACAGACCTGAAACTGCAAAACATTAAATTGTTACATCCATGGCAATACAGCACTGCTTTCCCTTAACTTCCAGTGTTCAACGCACACTCAGAGAAGACTCAAATCAGAGACTACCCATCCTCACCCTTAAGTTAAAGAATGGTCCATTCAAGCTTCTGGAATCATCAGTCTAATCACGCTTTTAACAAAGTAACTCTCAGAAACTAGGTCTTGCTTTGTCTGTTGTCACATAAGACACTGTGCAGTCTTCTTTTAGGGTGTTAATAGGGAACCTGTCCTTTTTACAACCCAGTCAAGACCGAGACGTGTACAATACAACTGGATGAAACAGAAGTTACTCTTTTGTTCTAAGAAACCAATTCGGAGATTGTATCAGCTGCTTGTGCGTGTGGGGCTGCCAGTCCTCACTGCAGTCCAGAGTCCAACAGGATAATTAGGGCCCTATGGCTCTTCAAATGCTTGGGCAGCCATAGCCAGGAGGTGCCAACAGTTCTCGCTCCATCTAGGTTTTACAAGCTTGTGTCACCTCAATTAGCCCACTGCCATGCAACGTGATTAATTTGGAAATGACATCTGGCCCCGTGGGTCAGCATGGTATGAGGTTGGTACACTTTATTACTCACAGTACATATCTGATGCTTTACTTCAAGTCGTAAGGTCTTACACTTCGGACCTGCCCATTGAGAATATGCAGCTTAAGCAACGTAGGAATTCTCATAATTGCTTGCCCTACTAACTCGAGCACAATCCTTTGGAGATAAATGGTGCTACTGGGTGAAATTATCAGTTAGAAATCTTTTCATTTTATCCCAAATGGACTAAAATTTCAAAAAGCTGTCAAATATGCAAAGTAAATACGAGCATGACTGGAAGGAACCTCAAAAGTCAGCCCCAGCAGACAACACAATGCTACTGACACACCAGACTGAGCACTGCTTTTAAACCCTCAGCTGAAGAGATTTCCCAGTTTTCCCAGTCAGCTTTCCTCCCCCAGCCCTCCCCTAAAGTCAAGGGAAGCAATGAGACTAGCAGTGGGGTTTCACAGACCTCAAGAATATGGTCCCCAGGTGCTATTCTTCCATCCGCAGCGATGACAGAATCGCGCAAGACTTCCTGAACAACGATGTTTCCGAGTGGGGTGTCTTTACCCCCAACTATCCTCATCCCCAGCTCTTCCTCCGGGTCTTCTCGGTGAATTTCAATTGTGGTAGTTTCAGCCACAAGACTAGTTCTCTGAGGAAGATCTGATTGTGGAAATTGAAGAGAAAAAACAACACTTTAATAGAATTTTCTTTCACGCAGCACCACAAGATTTGTAGCACTGGCAGGTTGTGTCCAAAGTAGCACCTGAAGGGAGAGCAGCTATCAGGAGAGGGTCAGTTTAAAAACTTTAAAAGCTCCTGCTTCTTTACAGTTTCTCCAGAACGTTTCCCATCTTCTCCTAGCTTATGGCAAATTTAATCTCTTTAATTATTATTTCTTGAGTTTTATTACAAGGCATTCAGTATGTTTCACTTACCATTTAGAGATTTATTTTTCTCGTAGCCTACTAGAAGCACACCCATAACAAATGCCAATTTCCATGATGCCCATTACAAAAGGGGACTCCTAAGCTGTAATTACTTGTGGTGACTTTACCACGAGTAACTCACTGCAACTTCCCTCCTCTAATTTCCTTTCCTCTTCTTTTCCCATCCTCCCTGTAAACCAGGAGTAATGTTTGCCTATTCACAGCAGGCTGAAGACTAAGCAATGTTCCTCACACACTTTGAAGATGAAAGTTGTTGTTAGTGAGTGGTATTAAACCTACCAGCACTGCAACATTCAGGCAGGCCCCACGCTCACGAAGCCGAGTGTGCTGCCTGTCAGGGTGAACTGCAGTTGTCACACAAGAGATGCAAAACCTGCCCCAAGTGTTCTCCAGGAAAAAGCCAACAGAGAAATAAACTGACCTGTGGATTAACTCGGGCACAGGCACCACAGTTGCCAGGTCCAGCACCTGCACTTGGAAACTAAGACTAACTCTGAAACAAGGCACAGAGATTTTTCCACGCCGCTGCCTTCTAACGGGGGCTGAGACAAGCAAAGTGGTTCTATCCTCAAGTGAAGCTGGTTAATTTTATCTGCAAGAGTTTCATAACTATTAATCCAAAAACTAACTTACGTTGTAAAAACACACTTGCTGCACGCCATTAGGAAGGTACTGATCACTCCAGAAAACTGACTGTCTATTTAACTTTTTTAACAAGATAAGAAGAAGATGGAACACTTCCTAACTACTAATGATTTGGTATCTGCAAGTGCTTGAAGTGCTCTGTGTTCACATTGACAGGGGCTGCCTTTGTTTCTGCAAAGAAGGCTGCAAATATTCACTGCAGTCTAACAGATTCTCAGAATTGTTTTGCACAGAGGGGGTTGTGTTGCACAGAGAGTTTGGTGCTTGGGAACAGATCCTGCCACACCTGACACACGTGGATAAAGCTCCCTCTGCTCAAGGACAACCTGAGGAGAGAGAGGACTTTGATAACTACGAGTGGCTGAATAGCACTGAGGATATCTAAGAATGTTGGGGACACTTTAAAAATTGAACTGGGACAATGACCTCATTTTTATATCATAAACGGTAATTACATAATTACCTTTCTGTATCAAACTCTCACCTTCTTCAGTCTCCTCAAAAGCTGGATTAACCAGTCCAGGCTCTGCAGTCCCTAGTGATACTACAGCAGCTGCAGAGCTTTCTGCCACAAGTGATGATCCTCCGCTTGGTACCTCTGGATCCTTGGGTGTGTTTGTTTCCACCTTGGTCGGGGGGTCTTCCTTCCCTTTGGAAATGGGATTCTTTTTCCTCTGTAGTTCAGATTTGTACTTCTTGAAACCAGGACACCTAGAGAGAGATTGTCAGTAAGTGGGTAGTCTCTGCCTGCGTGGTTAACCTTGCACGTGCAAGCTGTGATGGACAAAGGTATATGTGAAGAAGCACGTTCAAGATCTCATCAGCTGCAAAGCTTGTATGACAGATGCTGAAATTTATTCTCATTTGACCTACAGCTTCTACTTGGACTAGTATCAGCTTAAGAGCAGGCCTGTTATTTTATTCCTTTCAAAATTATTAAGCAAGTCATTTTAAAAATGAGAATGTAATAAGAGCAGCAGTCTCCCTTGCTAAATATTTACCTGGCAAACACTCAATGAAGAAAACAGTACCTCTTAAAATATAAGCAAATACTTAGCTCTGACCTTTTAGAGAGGACTATGAACTGTATCTTTAAGCAAATGAAGTGGCTCAAGTTTCAAGTTCAGCCTTGAATTAAGGCTTTGTTTTTAACAAACCAGTAAGATGCAAGAGTAGCAAGCAAGGCTTGCTTTTTGTTGTTGTTGTTGTTGCATGAGCTGCCCCTCAGACCCACCCCAGCCCCACTCCACACAGGTGAGGGCTCTACTCCAACGGGAGCCATTTAGAGGAGTTTATAATCCCACTGACTGCTCCCCACACCCAGGTTCAACAAAACGTGCTCTGCCTGCAGCTACACCAGAGCCAGCCCGGCTCAGCAAAAACGAGCCAGGAAAAAGCAGCTCTTTTATCAAGAGTACTTATAAAAAAAAGTGGCAGGTGAGGAGGGTGATGAATGCAAAAGCATCACTTTCAGAGACATGAGTAGTATTGGGTGTTTACCAAAGTCACTTTTCAAATTAAACTCGACTATTTACATTCTAGCTAAACAAGTCTCATCCCAGTATTACTTCCCCTGATTTATTCCTAGTCATTTACTCTCCGAGCAGTAAAATGACCCTGAAACTTAAAGACAGAAGCTGACTGAACCATTTGTGCACTTAAGGTGTCAAGAAACAAATTCCTTTTGCAAAGGGTAGAGAAATCTCCCAAGAAAACAAGTTTCTAGATGCTTCTTATTTCCTTAAGGCTCCTGCTATCAGTTAACCTCACTTTAAAAAACAGAACACCCAAATCCCAGTGTAATTTCTTTTTCCCTCATCTTTTTTTTCTTCCCCATTTTTCTAACTATGCTCACAGGCCAGGTGAAAAAACCTTATTTTTTTAGAACAACCCTCTCCCCAAGGGAGATAGAAAGAACTATGAAATGTAGAACAGAATGATACAGTTTCCCGACAGGTCTCTAACATAAACATTTAAGGGTGCCTCCCTCTTCTGTGTTTGACTCCTGTGCCAAAGGGATTAACAAGTGACAGGAGTTTACTGATACCAGGGTAGATTTACAGAGCAGAGAGGAAGGCCCAGCCCCAGTATGGGCCATGTCCCCAGCTGCACAGCTGGGCAGCCCTGTCCCTGCAGTTTTAAGCATTCAGCTGATAACAAGAAAGCACTACAATGAGTTAGCTCAAGAAAAAGGGGATTATAAACTCTCATAGATTGAGGGAAAGGGGCACACAAACATCCTCCATCACTTCCCCTGGCTCTAACACAAGCTCTCAGATAGTGGGTACCGAAGACAAGAAGAACCACAAGGATATATCCTTGGCTGGGACTGCAAAGGTATCCTAAGCATAACCGTTCCCTGTACGCTGGTTGACCTATTTTTAAAATAAGGAATGGCTACAAAAAGCTACACCACAGCTGAAGGGAACCAAGCCTGTTGCATTTCTCATTGCCCACTGACAAAACACACACTGGCAGTGAAGGTCTGGTTCCACCTGCAGTAGGGCTTGTACTTAGCTCCTTTTTAGCTCCCTTTCCTGCAATCATTAACTAGGTAGGAACAAGTGTTCTTCAAGCTCCCTGGCAAGAGCCCTTTGTCATCTGCTCTTCTTTTAAAGCTACAATATTCTGCCTGTGACCAGCCCGACCAGCAGTGAAAGCACCAAAACACGTCTCTGCTGACAAGCACAAGAAAAACAAACAAAAAAAGCCTCTCTTCATCTGCATAAAGGAGAAAAAGAAAAAAAGTATTTTTCATTTTCTTCTCTTTCTGAGCAAAAGAATGAGAGAAGATAATGGAACTGTAAGTAGGTGATTCATCAACTGCATAATGTGCAGCTTGGAGGGACTTATATTATTTGGATCAAAGACTTATGTGTTGCACATCTTAATTGGACCAATTAAACTGGCAACACTGCATGAACCCTTGCTTCCAGAGTGTTCCACTTTGTTCCTTTCTTCTCTGCCCAAGTGAAACAAGAATAAGCATGTTTATAGTAATTTTCAGAGTCAGGTGCCCCAGATGAGGACACACAAATGTTTCTATATTTGATAGGTTTTGGGTCTGTGGCTAATGTGCATTCAAGCAGGAGAGCACCTCGCCCTTTGCCTCTGTAGCACATGTGGGGTGGCCTCCCTAGCACACACACACAATTACGCTGTCTTCACCCACCCACCTTTCTGGCCTCACCCTCCGCCATTTCTGGTGTCCCATCTTGCCCCAGTTTAAGAACTGTTCTGAGAAGGGATCTTTCTGGTGAGAAGCACGGCAGACAGACGGCATTATACAATGAGCAGTAACAGCATGTAAATGGGAACACACCTGTTCTGCAGATGAGCTTCTAGTTCACACCGCTGCATCGTCTGCTGACACTCTGCCTTGAAAGGACAGAAGACAATCAGCTTATCCAAGAGGTTTCGCACTAGAAGGCTGGACTTGTGGCACTGCTGGAAAGAGAGCTTCTTCCGATCCATAGGACAAAAGTTATACTCCTGCATAAAGTTTTCGAGGCACTTGAAACAGTACGTATGTCCACAGGGGGTGTCCATAGGTTGGAGCAGAGGCTGAAGGCAGATGTGGCAGATGAGTTCATCATCCACTTCATCCTGGAAGTTGTAGAGATGATTGTCCAGCAAAAGGTGGAACTGACCGCATTCGCAGCAGAGTTCACTGACTTGGGACGCGTGTTCTTCTGCTGTGGGATCAGCCATGGCAGCCAGCACCAGGCACTCTCAGCCCAGCAGCAAGGAAGGTTGTCACGTAGCAGCCGTCTGACAGAGGACCTCTAATAAAAGGAAGAAAAAGAGAGATTTCCAGCCAACTGTCCGCTCTAGATCAAGCCAATTAAAAATTAAATTGTATTCCAGCCTTAAGTTCATCCCCCCTGTATCTTCACCCTCATCTGCTCCCCCTTAGGGTTCTTCCTTCCAGACCAACCCTGTGAATGATCAACCTAGGGCTCAGAGAAAGCTTACATTACTGTACACACAGCAGTGACACAGACGAGGTAAAGCCCTGCCAAACACAGGAACTAGAAATGCTGAGACAAAAGCTTCATGTTCTTTAGGGAAAACAACCCAGAGAGGAAAGAAAAGAAAGGATAACCAAGATAGTGGGTTTTAAACTAACCCTTTTTCTCTCTGGCTTTCCAGATCATACCAAATATTTTAAAGATGAAATGGTGAAACATCAGTTTGGAGACTTCTAGTTGTTTGGATTTTTGTTCTGTGTTTTGAGGGGGGATGAGGAAAAAGAAGAGGAAGAAATTTCAAAAGAAACTTAAATCTAAACCACATTTCCTTCCTTTCAAGCCCACTCCCTTCAAAAAGGTTTGTTTTACCAAACAATGCATTGTTCCCCACTCATCCATGCCTAAGTTCACCCATGAAAACAAATTTCCTATGAAAAGACTAAAGCTTCCTAAGTGCAAAAAAATATAAAGAATTGTCCACATCCCAGCTTGTTGTAACGTAACACAAAGGCTTGAGCCTCAGCTTCTGACAGTTTGGGAAAATAAGGTAAGTGGCAAATTGAGTTCTTTGTAGCTGCTGCTCTATTGAGTTTAATAGAGGTGTCTCCAGTCACATCCATTTTGAATCTTGCTAATTGTAATTAAATATAAAAGTCACCTGAGTTTGCTACCAGATTACTCTGCAGGCACAGAGACTACTGCAGGAAGGATTGTTTTTAATCTGGCAGTTATTTTAATGAAGTAGGAAACATGGTACTAGATGAAGCTAATGTAAAACACTGCATTATACAGTGGGGGCTTTTGTTGTTGTGGTGAGTTTTTGGGGGGAGTTTTGGGGTTGTTTTTAAAGCTTTGTGTAAAAACTCCCAGATCCTATTAAAACAAAACACAAAAAAAAAATGGCGGAACTATGATGAAATGGAAAATTTCTGAAAGACAACGTGGAAAATATCTGAAAAACAATTGCTTTATCTGGAACAGGTAAAAGCCCAAGCAAGAGTGAACACTGGTCTGCACCAGTGCCTGGAGGACATGGCTGGCACGCAGCAGCAGCTCTGGAGGAGGGTAGGCAAGAACAATAAGATAGCGAGAACGGCAAGAAAAAATTAGTCATGGGTTTCTAATAAAAATCATACATCACTCCAATTAATTGTCAAGCGTAAGTCAGCTATTTAATTAAAGGGATAACGTATCACCAACAGAATCAAGCTGTTTTACAGGCGAATTTTTACCTCGCCATAGAAACTTGTTCACTTCAAAAGATTAAAACATTATTGTCAACGTTCCAGGTGGGTA
Organism: Calidris pugnax; assembly: GCF_001431845.1. Lineage (NCBI taxonomy): Eukaryota > Metazoa > Chordata > Aves > Charadriiformes > Scolopacidae > Calidris > Calidris pugnax. The sequence goes on from NW_015090995.1 coordinate 587,424, forward strand.
CAGGGCACGAGTTGTTTGCTTCTCCTGCTGCTGCAGTGCCAGAAAGCATCTTCCCCCTGAGGAAAGCACTTAGGCTGGATGTACAGACCTACCTCTGCTGTTTGAATTGACTCCTTAACTCTTGCATGACTGATTCAGTGCTCCCCAAAAGAGAAATCACAGCTCAGAGACAGCACACAAGCAAAGGAAATGTATCCACGCCCTCCTCTCTTAAAAATACCCCTGTTCTTTGGTACTCACCTCCACCTGGAACAGGCATCCCTATTGTTTGACTTATGAAATGCCTTTATTTGATCTTAAATTATCTTACTGGCACAAAGGAAACGTTTCAACATCAGACAATCACTTAACATCACCTACCAATTCTAATCAATCAGCTCAGCACCAGAAGTTAACAAAACACCAAGCTTCCAAGGCAAACAGCTACCAATAAGAAATACCTGTGCTTCGGGTTGTAGTATTTGCATAAAACTTTGGCAGGTGATTAAACAAATCTACTTTCTCAGCAAAAACAAACCCCACGGTAATTTTGCTGATAAACTACTTTTATATGGGGGTTTTTCAGATTATTTACTAAATTCATTCTCTGCTCTCTGTGTTTAAAGGTTATACAAGATGAATCCCATTTATGAGTCATTTCAAAATTTGTGGAAGATAAAAGCATCACCACAATCTTGCTGGTTTTTTCTTCCCCGTAACTCTAAGCTGTTCTGCTCTCTCAATTCTAGGCCCTCGAAAACAAGGTGTGAAAATGTCATTCTGAAGCGCCAAAAGTGAATTTTCCTTTTACACCACTGTCCTGTCGATAAGGAGGAGGCTCCTGCAGACACCAGGGAACCTAAGCCTAACACCTCGGTGCTGAAACCCAGCCCACAGCCTTCGGCAAGGCAGGAGTTAGTGAGCGGCACAGGGAGGACAGCAGGCTCAAACAAGCCTGCCGCTCGCTCGGTGATTCAGTCAGAAAGCAGATGTTCAGTAAGAGGAAAATTGCTAACATCTTATTCAGCAAAGATGACTACTGCGGCGCAACAACACAGACTTTACGTGTCTAGAAAATCCACTGTTTCAACATAACAAGCGTGGTTCCCTTCAGCTTAAATAGACCAATTTCAAGAGTCTGTCTAGGATTCTAGCTTTGGGGGTCTTTTTGCATTTTCCATCAAATTCCAGTTACTCGACCCAACCTCCAAAGGTCAGACCAACCCCAACAACCCCCTTCGTTCTTATGTTGCTCTTTTTGTTGTACCGTTCCCCCTCTCCAGTTTCCTCCCAGCAGTGCACCTTGACTGGCACGTTCCCAGTGGTACTGGGATCTCTCCCTGGGCCTCACACGTGTTTCAGCTTACACACAATGCACTAAATATGAGGGAACCATTAAAAAAAAAAAAAAAAAAGGATGGAGCTTGGTCCCAAGTCACTACTTATTGACTATATGAAAATGTTAAAGCCAGATGGATGCATATGTTGCTGCTCTAATGGACTCTTCTTCTGTTCTAAAAGTATAATGCAAGGAATGCCTCTGGTGACTGAGTTATTTAGGAAGTAATACACCCCATTCCTATACATGGCAAAGAATTGAAGGAAATTAACCAGCAGAAATCTCTCTATATTTCCCTTTTTCTTTCCCTGTGTGGGCTAAAGAAAAGATTTCTTTGAGATCACCTTTATCTTTACTGTATTTTTAAAAAAAAAAACATATTGTTGGCTTTTTTTTTTTAAGCAGATTTCTTGTACTGTAACACTGACTCAAAGAATAGACTTTTTTTTTTTAAAGGAAGACTTATCGGGTTGTCTAATCTATTTCCCTGCCAAAGCAAGACTATTCCTGACAATATTAGCACATTGCCTATTCTTGTTTTAACTCTGCTAGGGCACAGAGCCTCAGATATACACCCCCTCTCCACAGCTACAATGCTGTTAATAGCTCTAGGAGGGAGCGTGCCAAGAACCACACCGACAGCGAACCGCTCGGCACCATTCCTGATGGACAAACTGTTCATTTCTCCCAAGTTCTTCACTCCTCTCAAGCACCCTGGGCTTGTACATGAACTGATGAATTTCTTCTACAGCTTTTTAAAAAAAAATCCTTTGAAAAAAAAGCATAATTACCTAAGAAATCTTTCCAGTGTCATGCCTCCACTTGTGAGACAGTGACTGCAAAGGAATGGTGGCTGTGGTACGTGGCTACCCCAGGAGCAACATCCCTGCTTCCAATCTTATCCTTTGAAGCCTCCAAATTTCCAAACACAACTTTTTTGTTCCTTGTTTTTAAGGCATTTCAGTCTGCCATTGTTGGTGTGGAGCACAAATCATGGCACAAATCAGACCAGGCCTGTCTGCTCATACAGTTCCAGCACTTGATACAAGTCATTTTCAGTCATGAACATATTTTATCTTAACGACATCTCTGTTAGGTAGAACATTGTTGCTATTCCCATTTAAAGACTGAGAAATGACATCAAAGAGGCTAAAATACAGACCCACAGAGGCATCCACTCAGGGGAATTTAACACTTTAGTAAGTCTCTGAATATGATCTCAAATGACCTATCTAAGATTACGCGGGAAGCTCCTGGGAAGAAAATAAAAAGCAAAAAACAACTAAAAGATGAAAAAAAGCGGGGGGGAGGGAAGAAAATCAAGACTGTTTCTATTAACTAACTGATTTACAAAACCACAAGTATGGTGAGTGAGCCAGAGCACATTCCATATTGCAAACTAAAGAAACGTGCAGGCAGTCCGCAGCAAGGACACAAAACAGAAGTGTGAAACTTCTCCTACCAGATTAGGATGACCACAGGAATGCCTCCTACTGCTCTAGTTACAAAATAATTAAAGAAAAAAAATATCTAATATTGAGAACTAGTTATTTTACAAAAAAACACTTGTACCATGGAAAATATTTTGGAATACAATGGGTTCATGTCTTTTTATGCACCTGTAGGTTAGCACTTTTGTGTGATACAGACCATGTTATTGAAAACCCCAATATAAAAGTTGGCTTGAAGACTGTAGGGCGCGTGCCCCACGTATACTGCTATGCAATGGTTCACTGCAATAATTACACCAGTTATTATATTTATAGCTACATTTCCCTGGGAGACTGGAAATGCAACATTCCAACTAAAGGCTAAACAATTAATTAATTTTTTTGGGGTGGACAAAACAAAGCCAACACATTCTGGGTTAAGACGACTGAGGGCGCACACCAGCAGGGCACCAGCCCCAAACCCATCTGCTTATAGAAAAGCAAGTTCAAGATAGAATCTAACACAGCAAACCCACTGGTCTAGCAACAAACCAGAAGAAAAAGTGGCAGAACTTCTACTAAACTTTCTTCAAACAATTTTCACTCAGTTAAGAAGTTTTACGTTTCACAGAATGGCATTTATTTCCATTCTAGAGACAGGCAGAAGTACATTGTGAAAGTGTTCTGTAACAGGTTGGGGTTTTTTTTTCTGAATTTCATCACCACTTTGAAATAGTACGTGAAATGGGAAAGGTTTTCTATGAAATGCACTACTGTCCTGACTGAACACTTCCAATGTGCTGCTGCAGTGTTTCACAACCACGAGTAAACTGTCCTTAGTTTACAGTAGTGGCACTGAAATAGTGTTGAAATATCAGATTTTTATAAGCAATACTTAATGCAGGTCAATTTTACAAAAACCACAATACCTAACACAAGAATAGGTACAGGTGTTTCACCGTTCAATTAATAATATCTGGGTAACAAGAACCAAGAAATTTCCTCTCTCCTCCCTTTTTCTTAAGGAATTTGTGGTGTAAAATGATTTCCACCTACACCTTTCTTCCAAGAGGATTAAACGGTGACTATTTTAACATGTGGATCTGAAAAATGGATAAATTAAATGACATCAAGTGGAAGTGAAGACAAGTGCTGCAGAAATAGCTGTTTTATTTCTATTTCTTCCTCCTTTCTCACCTTTGCTAGATGCTTCCACTATATCAGCATCCTTTCTGCACCCTGTCTTCCATATAAACATGCAAGTTGCTTGTTTTACGCTCGCAGGAATTCTTCTGTTGTACCACTCACTTAAATCAACTTGCTTCTCTGCAGAATTCGACCCAAAGACTCCTATGGAACCTTAACCATTAGCAGCATGTATGGATTTTCTTTGTGTGTTCTTTTTCCTATTGTGTCTGATCACCTCCCTTGAAGAAATTAAATGCCCCTACCTCCACCTTCACCTCACCTCCATTTTGAATTGGGCAGCTATCTGCAATTCCATCCCTAAAAATCAGTTTGATGTTTGCGGGAGAAGCTTTCTATAGACAAAGGAAGAATCCTATAATTTAAGGATAAAGGACCTAATCTGTAATTAATAACCAAAGCTTCTCTTGCAATTAAAGCAAAAAGCCCAAAACCAAAACAAAAAAGGATTAGGAGATTTGATGTTAAGATTTAGGTCCAGTTAAATATCTGGTAACACACTTACTTTCCAAAGAGTTGGGTTTGCTTTTGAGGACAGGAGGTAAAGATCACATGTCTATTGGCTACGTGTGAATACCAGATGCTCTTACCACATCATTGTCTGTGTGTCTACCTGTAAATTCCTTGCCTATAGAAAGAAAACGGCACTGTGGTTTAGGGAATCTGAAATAAGCATGTAATGTGCAGAGGCTTGTCTTGGGTATATGCCTTCCTAACTAGCCAGCCCTGATAGCTATTACTCTTGCAGCAGCCTGACAAAAGAAAACCTGTACATCATTGTCCATTCGTGGCCTGGGTGTTGTATTTGTAACAAAGGTCAGGAAAAAAGCAGATTCTTTAATCACAGAATTTCTGATGCATACAAGGGAAGAAAGCAGACACTGTATTATATAACTGTATGTTTTTAAAAAATCACTGTTTGAATATCCTTACCAAGGTAGTCCTCATCACCATCTATATATTTAAAAGTAACGTGAGAAGGGTGGAGGGGGGAGAGAGAAACTGTTGCTTTTGGTAGACATATGTTATTTTTATAGCTCTACGCCTTGCCTGTCTTGTGAGAAAGCCCTACAAACCTTTAATCTCTATCACACTCTATCAAGTGTTACTTTAAAATCAAATTAATTTAATTTCAGTTTGAAAAAACTAATCAGCCTTAAGCATGAAAGCATTTGTTCTCTAGGTTAGTCAAAAACAAACAAACAACACTTTTGCAAATACTGTTTTCTACATAATTTTACCATAAGCGATCCAGCAGCATGAAAGCAGAGTTTTGCACCTGGTAATGAAATACTTCCTCTCAACAGACAGACACTCACAGTTATTAACATCAGAAACATCAGATTAGGGCTTTACTGCAGCATAAAGTAGCACAGCCCTTTTCATTACCCACACCAAGTCAAATTCTGGTCTCGGTTACACTAGCACTGATTTTATTTTTATTTTTTTATGGTGCTCTGTTTTAAGTTAAAGAGTTTGGCACAACCTGTGACAGCAGCCCTTCATATAACAGGCACTTGGAATCTAAACTCTGCAAAATAAAATCAATGATAAGTGACAAACACACAGCACAGCTGAGAGCATTATTCTAGAGAGACCATCAAACTTCCCCCAGTCCTGGCTCTTTTTTCACAACAGCTCTGGACCATCCCAGCCTGTCCTTGGTGCCATCAGCAAGAGCAGGGTGTATCACCCCACTCAGTAGACTTTACCCCACACTTCCTTTCACAGGGTAAGAGGGCATTTTATCGAAACCAGTGCAAAGTACTTTCTAGCCCAAGCTTGTTCCCACTCACTAAAAAAGCTGAATTAAAAGATAATTAAGTCTGTAATTCCCCTTTGCATCCCATCTTACCACCAGATCATGGTAAAGGGGAAAGAAAGAAAACAAGTTATCTTATATTTAAACAAAAAGCCCAGCACCTAATTCCCTAGAACACATCTTCTCAAACTGCAGCTCCTCAGGGTGGAACGAAGGTAAATTTGAAGTTGCCTTAAACTCCCGCCAGCAGCCGTGGGCAGGCAGAGCTGCTGCTCCCACCAGGACCTGAAACGCCCTTCACCACAGATGGCAGCTCCTAAGTAAGCAAGCACTATAGTGGAAGTAAAAAAAAATATATATAAAAAATATCTGGATTAAGAATTACATCCCCCAAGAGATCTACAGAACAATATTATGGCACATTTTTAAGAGACTTGAGACATATTCTGCTGTTTAGGACATCTGTATTTCAGGTTTATAAGCTTAAGTACAGTTGCACGTGTAATTTAAGATGCCTCTTCATCACAGAATTTCTCCTGGTGTATCTTGTTGACTTTAGTCTTAAAACAAACAACCCTCACAGCTAGGGGGGAAAAAACTGCAAGAGGCTTTCTGGTTTGGTTTCTTTTTCTTCTCAAATCTTAATTTAAAGCTATGTCCAAGCTGGTATCAGAAACAGGTCTTTACAAAGGATTGTTACCTTACTGGGTACATATTCACAATATACATAAATTGATAATTACGCTGTATTATCCTGTGTTCTAAAAATAATTTTTAAATGGGCGTAGCTGTCTCGCCAGTTAAAAGAGCTGGAACAACAGACCAAAGTCCTTCCACTATCCACAAATCAATGCAGCAGCCACGTTCTTCCTCAGCCACCCGTGAATGACCCTAAGTCCCGGCATAGGTAGGAACAGGGAGACAACCTCCCCTCCTCTCCAGGGTCAGTTTCCAGCAAAGCAGCCAAGTAGCCCCAGTTGATAATTTCACAGGGAGCTTAATTATTATTTTTTTTTTATCCCTAGTACAAAAAGGCCCAGAAGACCTATTATGTTTATTTTTATGTATCCTACTCGAAATAATCATAGGACAATTTTTGTTCACTACCAATTGAGATAATGTAAAAGAGGATATCCTGAGATCTAAGGTTCCCAGGGCAGGGACTGATTTATTTATTTATTTATTTATTGTCTCTTTAGAGAGCTGCAACAGCGCTTACTAGGCGAGAAGAATTTATCTGTTATTTATTAGTCTAAGGGTAGGAGGTTAATAAGTCTGAGAACTTTACAAATAGGGGTGCTCATGATTTACTGGACTTTCAACGTCTGCAACACAACTCATGTCACAGGTGAGCCCCTTAAACTCTCAGAGCAGCAGGTCAAGTTTTATCTCAACCCCAGTTAAAAAAACTGTCAGAAAAATCTGCTTTTAAAGAGAGAGTCTGCTGCAGCTGTTTACAAAACTTGCATGAGTTAAGGTCCAGGCAAAGCTAGACAAAACATTTTTTTTTAAAACACATAATCCCTTCCAGTATTTCTCTTCCAGAATATTCCAAATAAAGAATAATACAGTCTTCAAACTAAATTTGCACAGAGACCTTCTAAACTCAGGGGACCACTATATATACATAAAACCAGCCTTCGCCTGTAAGCCGCTGATTGTCTCTCCAAATTCCTCCAGGTTTATTCCATTTCCCTCCTCCCAGCCTTGAGTGCTTTTTCCTGGACCAGGACAGTAATTCCTACTACTCATGTTCATCTAAATCCCCTCTAACACTTTAGATAGTTTGTGAGATACTGGCTCGTGTATACATATTTCTTATACAAAGTATCAGAAAAATTGCCAGATATTTTCAGATTTTCAAACTCAATTCACGTCAAGAAATTTCTAAGCCAAGGGCAATGTTTTATGTGTTATAAATCAGGGAACAAGCTGACGAGGACTGTCAAATGCAATTCCTAACAACTGTACGAACAGCACCACTAAAGTAAGCTGAGAAGGAAAAGCCAAACAAGAGGGTTTTGTATTAAATCAGCAAAACATACTCAGGCCTGTGAGTAAGACAACAGCTGCAACTACTCTGGCAAGATATACACGATCAGAATGAAATGATGCAGCTTAATTTTTAAATTGAAATCAATACAGCAGTTGCAGCAGGATTTATTTTTTGTTATGCAGAAAAGAAATTGAAGAGTTACAAAATACAGCAGGGGGTGCTTTGTGAATGACAGATAATTTATTCTGCAGTTATATTGGTTCTTTTAAGTTTATTCTCATTATAGTCTTAAGTCTAAGACTTTACAGTCTTAAAAGCACGTGTAAATTCATCTACTAACCATACTTAGGGAAGTACAGCACTACTATGGCTTACAAAACCATTAACTACAATTTCTAATTGAAATTACTGGAATCACCGTTCAGGTAGCACTAATGTTATCCTGAGTAATCCTCAACCTGTTTCATCAGGTATCTCTGAACCTCATGAGGTTTTTTTGGAGGTCATTTAGCTGCCAGGTCACTCCTGGAGCTGTTTCTTCCATTGTTTACAGCTCTTATTCCCCAGGCCATATGCTTGGGTTTGTTTCTTAACTCTTGCTCGCTTCCCTCACTATATATTTGGCCAGAAACTGACAAAGAAACTTCAACAGACAAGGTTCTTTTTTTGCTGCACACCACAGGTCCCTCTCTCCCCTTTCACTTCACTGAGTTTTATGTTAATGCATCTCCGTTATTTAAACGAGTTACATATGCATCAAGCTTGCATACTAGAGCAGGCACATAAATAAGGTGAACGAAGGTGTGAATATACAGCACAGCTGAGTTTTCCAACAGCTAGTGAACCCCATAAAAGTTTGGCCTTCTGTTTATCATTTCTCTGCTCCATCCTCAGCCATATGACCCCTTTGTTTTTCCCTGCACAAGCACTGGTGCTATTCTGATTTCATGAGCTGGTTCAGGGAGCAAATCCCTTTGGGGGAGGGAATAAATATTACCACTTAGCCTCTTTCAGCAGCAGACACAGTACATCTGCTTAGTTATACTGTAAAAGAAGAGTTTGAGTGCGTAACTTAAAAGAAAGAAGTTTTGTTTTAAAGGAGCCATGTGCACAATCTGCTTTCTCTTTGCTGGAGAACTGCCAAAAGAGTCAAGCATCAAGGGCAAACATCAGTGCCGTCCCTGAAAGGCACAGCACACAAGTGGCATTGCTGCAGTAGGATAGCTACAATTCTTTAAACTACACCATCCCACTCAAACCCTGGGCTGCTGTGGAGTCTCCAGGATTAGACTGGACAACTCTGGGGCCATGTGACAGTGACAGAAACATCCCTGGGCTGCCTGTTATCTCCCCAGGTTTGTATGCTCTGACTCTGTCCCGACATACCCTTTGCACAGCAGAGACGAGACCTCCCCTAACACTTATTATCTGCACTTGAGCTGGAGTTGTGTTTCCTATGGAGCCTTTACACAGTTCTGGGCCTTTCACCTTGGCTAAAGAAAACAGAGCAGGACGTAAAAAGATGACCCTTTTTCATTTGGTAAGCAACAGGGAAATACTCATTTGGCACTCCTTACTTTAGCAAGGTAAAGTAGGACCAAAATAAATAAATAAATAAAAAATCACTCAAGGAATTGGAAGTGCAGCTTCAAGCATGGCTTAAAGCAAACTAAGCCTGCAGTGCCACCGAAAGGGGCAGTCCCGCTCTCCCTGCCACCTCCGGTGCTGGCATCAGCTGGCTGCTGCCTGTTCTCTTGGGTTTCAATCAGATAAGGAGGCTAATGTCAGAAGCAGAGAGCTGTCAAGTGCACACAACCGAGCAGCAAGGCAGAGCCGGATCGTCCCTTCGGCCCCACACAGCCTCACCCTGCCTTAAACCCCGCGTGAAAAACTTCCCAAATAAAATAAAAGCATTCCAGTTACACAGTATCCCTTAAACATTTCTTTCCAAGCCTCTTAGAAACCTCCCCAGAGCATTACCTCATATTTAACATCACCTGTATTTCTTACCTTTAAGGCATTTCCAAAACATCCACACCGTCACATTGCTCTCCTTTGCCTGTTATCTCAACTTCTATTTATAGGCTTTTTTTCCGCATTAATTACCAGCGCAGCCCCAGAAACTTGCCAACTTAGAGCTTCTCCATCTCCTAGCAAAGACATTTTGCCCCACAGCCTCCCTCCGACCCACACAAGTGGCTAAAAACACCGAGTTTGGGGTGCCCTGCACAGGCCCCAGGGCTGTTTGCCTCAGAGAGCGACCTTGGAAGAGTTAAACCCTTGGGGTTGGCAGGCAGCCTTCACCTGCCCGGCCACAGCCCTACTTACCGCCCTGTGTCACGACAAAACACTCTCCAGCCCGGCTGGGTCATGGCCGAGAGACCCTCGGCTGAGGGAGCAGGACGGCTGGGCAGGAGCTGCCGCCCTCAGCCGCTTCCACAGCTGGTCCCCCTCCGTCCCCAGCCCCCGCGGCCTCCCGCCCCTCAGCGGCCGCCTCAGCGGCGGCGGGAACCCCGCTTCCCCTCACGCCTTCCCCCGGCCTCGCACCGCTCACCTGTAGCGCCGGGAAGGGGGGCTCGCTCGCCCCCCGGGAAGGGGAAGGGAGAAGGCGAGGGGAGCCCAGCGCCAACTCGGCCTGCGACGGCGGCAATAACGCGGGTTCCTCCACCAAGTTTCCGGGCGGAGAAAGAAAGTCGAAACCTACGTGAGAGGGAGGGAGGGGAGGAGGCAGCGCAGCCGCCCAGGTGTCGCCCGCCCGGCGCGGCCTCGGCACGGCCCTCCCCTCCCCACCGCCGGGCTCCCCTCCTCCTCCTCCTCTTCGGGCCGGCCCCGGGCCGCCCACACCCCCGGCCGCCCCGTTCCCGCCCTGGCAGAGGGCGCCGCGGCGGCGCGGGGCACCTTCTTCCCCTCAGCGGCCGCCCGCCCCGGGGCCTCCCGCTCCCCTCAGGGGCCGGCCGCCCCGGGTCGCCTCAGCGGGCCGTCGTCTCAGTCCGCCTCAGTCCGGGTCGCGGTGCCGGAGGGCGGGTGCTAGGGGCCTCACCTGTCGGGAAATATCCTCCATCCCGGGTCCCTCGGCCCTGAGGGGATCAGTCTCTTCCCTCCTTTGGGGATCTCTCCATTTGCTTTCTGAGGTGATCCTGCTCACCCTCAGGCGTGTTTCCTCTCCTACCAGTGCCTTAGACCTCTACCTGGCCAAAAAAAACCCTAAAAAAAAATAAAGGGCAAAACAGATCTCTCCACTTGCTTTCTGAGGTGACCCTGCTCACCCTCAGGTGTGTTTCCTCTCCTACCAGTGCCTTAGACCTCTACCTGGCAAAAAAAAACCCCTAAAATAGAATAAAGAGCAAAGTAGATCTCTCCACTCGCTTTCTGAGGTGATTCTGTTCACACCCTCTCCTACAAGTGGCCTTAAGCATCCGCCTCACCAAAAAGGCCCTGTAAAATAGAATAACGAGCAAAACCTGATGCTGAAAAAAAAAAAAACCCATAGAATTTGAGGGGAAATTATTTTTTGTGTTTACATTCTCCCCCCTCTTCTGGGTGCTGAACAGAAATAAAATTCAGAAGCATTTGGCTTGTGATTGATTGCATTTCTAGTTTATTGGCGGGGCGAATCGTGAATGTCTAGGAGATGAGTGATCCGGCCGTGGTGCTGTGGGAGGAATCCCTGATGCTGTGGGGCACTTCGCTCTGCTTTGTGGCTGGTAAGAGCGAGGGAAGGGACACACTGAAGACCACAGAGTGCTAATTTCTCTGCTGTTACTATAAACTGTTAATATAAACTATAACTGTTAATAACAACTTCCAGTGTTGGTATTAAGGCAGCTCCCTGTAACTCATGCTTCAAACCAGCAAAATGACAAATCAGGTTGGGTCTAAAAGCTGTCAAGCTACATTAGCACTACTCCAGGCTAGGACCAAAGGACCTTCCTGGATGCGTATCGTGCCTTTCTTTATGCCAGGTTACATTCGGGTCTACACGGTGAGCTAGAACTGTGTTAGCCTCCCAAAATCCTCCCAAACCAACCCTCAAAACCCCAACTCACAGTGTTTTCTGCATTATAACTTCTTTCTCTGTTTCATCACACAGCCTTAGAATTACTCTTACTGCAGTCAAGAAGGTCATGAAGTAATAAAGAAGATGACATATCCACCAATAAAAGAAATAAAATAAAATATTAAACCAGAGTTTTAGAGGAGGAAGGAAGGCAACCTTTGTATGTTAACGTAGGTAATAAGTATTGCAGGTGGAACCAGCACACACCTGTCTGCATTTGATAATTCAGGCGTGCCCCATCGTTGCTGAAGGAGACCTAAATGGAGAGAGGAGTAAGTGCTTTCAATGTCCTGAAAATACCTTCTCTGCTTTAGCAGGGCTAGAGATCTGTGTTATTCATATAAGACTACTCAAGAAGTGTTGGTATGGAGAGGAAGGATGATTTTTTTATTTCAGATATGGCCTGATTTGTCCCATCCTGTGTTAAATTTCGTATGTAATCTTTTTGGTTCTCTGCTACCCCACAAAATCCTTCTGTTCCCTGTTTCCGTCTGTTGAAGTCTCTCAGTGAGGGGCTGTGGGCTGTGCTTGTTGGTGTGTGAGAGGATCTTTGTGTTGCAAAGGTGAGACTGTAGGAGATGCATCACCTACTGAAAATACAACAAGGCCTTTTCTTCTTTTTGTTTAGATCATTGTTGAAAATCCAATGGAACCGAGACACACCAGTAACACATCTTTGCTCAACAAGATCCATGTTATTACAGGACATGAAATGTCAGGTATTTTTGCTGGGCTTGGCAGAGATCTGTGATCTAGATTTGCAAAACCATCGATTTTGGTTAGGCTGAATTAATCGTTTGGTAGGATTTCCCCTGGAGCACCAAAGCTGAGATGGCTGAGGAGGATGGATGGTATCATCACTTCAGACTGTTCTGAAAATGTTTTAGCAATGATGTGTTTGACTGGTCTGAGACTGTGCAATTAAACTCTTTTTTGGGAAGGAACGGCAGTCAGTGATAGGCTGGAGCTGTGGAATGGCTGGAAGGGCATTGCCAGCTCCAACGCCGGTGCTGGAGTCTGGTGCAGAGACATCAGGCTGTATCTGCACTGACACCCAACCTCACACCAGAGCCTGTACTCCTTAAGCCAGACCTCATTTATATTGAACGCTGGTATACGTGTAAAAAGGCACAGGCTTAAGCTCTGTGGAACTGGAGCACTCTTGAGGGTAGAGGTTTAAACCTTCACACAGAACCAGCCTCTCCTTCGTGCAGCCTGCAGCTCAGTTGGTGAGGACAGGAAATGTGTGGGTGAATCTGGGGTATTAGGAAGACAAACCCCAGGGAAATTTCAAATGGATGCAAATCTTTAAAATTAGGAATTCTGTCTAGTTAGCACTCGCTGGAGATTTTTATCATGTACGTTGACCTGTTTTTCTGAGTGGACAGTGTGCCCATATATAATTAAGATATGGTGAAAGTTTATTGTATAAGTGTGCTGGAATTTTGGTTTGGCTTTGCAATAAAGGAATCACACTGAGTCATGGTTACTAAATGGACATATGGAGGATATAGGTCTTTTCTGCAGAGCTAACATAAACGTAAGGAACTGAAATTAATTTCTTTCCTAGCCTAGGCAAAAGCAGCCACATCGTAAATAAGGCTGTGGCTTGATGACATGAAGCCTTTGCTGTATTACTGGTTCCTACCTGCTCCCTGTTCCTGCCCTTGCAACACCTCACACCAACCCTTCGCTGTGTCTGCAGCTCTTTGTGTGGCTGAACTCTGAACCACATTAGGGTACTGGCTCGTCTGAAAAATAAACTGGGTGAAAATCTCTATAAATATATTTTATTTAAAATATATAAACACGTTTAAAATAGATGTATGTATTTTTTTCTAGGCCAGATAGATCAGTTCCCCAATCTGGTTTATAATTCAGAGTTTATGGATGGATGATATTCATCCCTGCTAGTACAGAACAAGCAGTTAGAAGAGCAAAGTGGCTAAATAAGAAACTGATCCTGGTGAAGGAGGATCCCAACCCACAGCTGAATATTCAGTCTGCAAAGCACAAATGGCACAAAGGCACAAAAGGCACAAATAGCACAAATAGAGCTCTGCTCTATTGTTGTGCTAGCAGTTAATGTGTTGTGCAAATCTGAATAGCAGCTCATGCAGTTTCAGAGGTAAGAATTTTGCATGAAAAACATCACAACCTTTGAGAGAGAAATAGTTTCTTGGGTAACATTCAAATTATAACATCAGATAACTTTATGTTGAAGAGAATCTCAATCTGCTGTCTCTTCAATGGCACCTCTTGCAAACCCCACAATCTGTTGGTCCTTGCTCTCTATCAATTTTGAAACACCAAAGTTCTGCAGAACTCCAGGACTTTTTATTTACTAGGAGTTCTGCTAAATTACTCATGTGGCTTTTGATAACCAAGGAGACTCTCTATAAAAAAATACAGCAAACTCACTTTGGGTTTTTATATGCTCTAACTGCTGATAATTTCCTCTGTGTGATGGTGTAATTTATACAGTAACTGCTGTGATGCTATATCGAGAAAGATTATGGGCCACATACCTGTGCAATGCATATATCAGGATTGAAATGCCATTTTCTGACAAACAGAATTAGATATATCACCTAAAAATACTTTCATGTTTACAGAATATTAATTTCTTTTTTTTTTTATTTCACATGAAGATTTAGAAAGCGTTTTTATAAAATCTTGAAAAGAAAATAGAAAATCAATGAGCAAACAATAGGAAAAATAACTGTAGGAAAACTGAATGGGGAAGCAAAAGCACATCACATAAAGGTTTGGAGATTAGTTTAATCCCATTAATGTTGCATACAATTTGGTTACCGTGTGTGTTTCTATCGTCCTCTTGCGGGAAGGTGCAAAGAATATGACTGCACAGTATTAATTTGGGACTCAACTTTGATGTTTCATCACAAACAAACCTAAATTCCCAACCCACACACAAGAATGTAAACACAATTAAAAAACAAATCCCACAAACAAGGAGAGAGAGTCATCCCAGGAATTTATGATTAAATGGCCTGGAATCTCCCTTTTGTGGAAAGCAGAGCAATGGAAGTACACATGCATGAAGACACAGTGAATTCTGATAAATCTAAGGTCCTAAGCACATTGTTTGGATTCATTCTGCCATATTCTGTAGTATTTTTGTTCCTTTTGCAGTATTTTGTTATGTTTGCTGCAAATTATTGCTACATATTGCATTGCATACTGTGTATTTATAGGAAGTAGTTAAGAGTCCCACTGTTTGAAAATGATTTTTGATAAATGGGACCAAACCGAATATTAAGAAATATAGCTTAAGAATCTTGTATGTGTTAGTAATGACTTAAGACTGTTTTACATTCTCTTTCTCTGTGGAGTTTTATTAAGAATGGTCAGTTACTAACCACTCCGGAGTGCTTTATTTGATGGATCTATGGAATGTGTTCATTAGAAGTGAACAGATTGATTTTCTGCTTATAGAGAAGTGTATGTTGGCAGATACAAAGAGGGCATCTGGCTTTTCTTAGGAGGGGAATAACCTATCTGGCTTCTTACAGTGGAGCAGATATGATAATACAAGAAAAATAAATTAAGATACATGAAGCAAATCGCTTTCCTGATTTGCTGTGGCAAATAATATTGATGGCTGTTTCATAATTTTTATGTGATACTGTTGAAATGTGGCAGCTGCTCTGTAGCCAATACAGATTTCTTTTTATCACAATGCTTCTGTTGCAGTATTTTAAATGAGACTTCAAAAAGATAACACCTACCAAGAAAGATATTGTAGCAACAGATAAAATAACATTTCATTAGGCCAATTCAGGTCCCACTGAATTTTCCATTATTATTTTACAGCATTGGATTTGATCTTTTTTGATGCTGAGCCCAAATGCCTTGACTCCCCTCCATATTAACTTCTTGAAGAAAAGAGATAAGGTGCCATCAAGTTTCTAGCAATTATTTTTATAAAGCAAGTATGATGTTTGATTTACTTTATAGCCCATAATTGCAACACTGTTCTTTTAGTTAAAACTGATAACAGATACTAAGTAGACCCGATCCAATTCAGGAATATTATCTGCATAATTTCGTGCCCGGGAGGTACTGCTGCTCTCTGATATAGGATATTAACTAAATAATGTGTTTCTGCAGGGTTTAGAATTTGACCTCTAGCTACTTCTGTTCTGTTAACTGTTCAAAAACAAATGCTGACATTCTGCTGTCTGTGTTTATGAACGCTGCTTCTTGGACAGTTGGTGAGAGGAAAAGGCTGTGTATGTCAAGGGGTGTTATCCTGTCCCTAACAGGAAACTCTTCCCCTTAAAGTCCCAAGTGGGATTGCTGCAGTTTGCCGCGGTCTTCCTGGAGAAGCAGGAGCCACAGGAAGTCTGCAGCACTCCTCCTGCTCCACGTAAACTCCCTGCCACAAGGGTTTAGTAGCAGCAGCAGTGACTACATCTGGGTTATGGAATATAGAGCATGGTGTGGTATCTCTGGAGTATGTTCAGGTCTTGTTCATTAATTATTTCAAGGTGGAATTTGCACAGAGCACCTTTATTTCTCCAGCATAAGTGTAAAAGGCTTGGTAGATATGAGTTTGGGGATTTTAATCACCTTTCGTGCTGAATTGTCTGCTAGCGGGTACTCTTTGGACAACCATAGGGCCTGTCCCCTTCCAGTCTTACAAGGTATGCTGTCTGCTTCAGCAAGGTTACTTCTAGGACAAGGGCTGTTTGTAATCTGCTTGGCCACACAATGTTCTTTTCCAAATATAGATGTCTTGCTAGCAAACTAAACCAGAGACCCCCTTGGTTCACGCCACCACAACATCTTCAATTATTTTTCCGTGTCTTTCAAAGCGTCTATTTCTGGTTGTATTTCGTCTGGCTGTACCAATACAATCTGCACCTGGGTTCAAGGAATTACTGCATCAAATTCTACATGTCAAACTAGTCATCACCAGTGGAACAATGTGCTTTGATAGCTACGCAAAGAATGTTACAGAATAAAAATGAAGATTCTGAAACTCTCAAAAACTGGCAGGTTACATTCATCAGTTCTCTACCAACAGTTTGCTGCAAGCTGTTCAGCACAGCAGGTGCCAAAGCAATTTAAGAATGTATGTAGAAAATATCTCCATAGGGATTACCGCATCGTTGCCTGATTTGCACCCACTTCTGGAATGGAAGATGGAATGGTGCTATCTAGTCACTGATAGCACCATCCTGCAAGAGAGTGAAGAAGCATCACAGCATCAAGCCTCAAGTTGCACCAGGGGAGGTTTAGATTAGATATTAGGAAAAATTTCTTTACTGAAAAGGCTGTCAAGCATTGGAACAGGCTGCCCAGGGAAGCGGCGCAGTCCCCATCCCTGGAGGTATTTACAAGACAGGTAGACATGGTGAGGAGGGACCATGTGGTGGACTTGATGGTGTTTGTTAGGTTGATGATTGAACTCAATGATCTCAAATGTCCCTTCCTACCTAGACATTTCTATGATTCTATGGTTCTATGTTAGAGAGGCAAAATGTACTGAGACACGTGGAATTTCTTTTCTTCCTGGAGCTTTCAGTTACTAACATTGCCCTAGAATACCTTTGGTATTTATAATGATCAATTTTTAATAGCAGCAATATGCACCCAAAAGGACTGAAAAGAAGAATGTGGGATGGCTGCAGGTCTCATCAAGATCTAACACAAATTTGGACCCATACTAGTTAAACATATTTGTTCTTCAAAACTCTGTGCAAGCAAAGTGACATATTTCTAGTGAGGCTGCTCGGTCTACACCAAGAAAAAGACATGTCCTGAGGAAAAACAAGATCCATCTAAAGTAATTGCTATGTGCTGCAGCTGGAGCTCTGTTTCCAGAAAATAGCTAAATATAAACATTCCTAACTGAATGGGTGGGAAGCCAAGACTGCCTTGCAGCAAAGATACCCACTAAATAGGATTACCTATTAACAAGCTAATCCACAAGAATTCATTCTGCTGCAGTACTGAGAAAGAGATCAGAGAAATAAGCAATATAGCTGCTTAAAGTACAATTATACCATTTATAGGACTTCTCTGAAAACGCCAGTGTGGCATCTGGTATGAGTTATTTCTCACATTCCTAGACCAAACTGCTCCACATCCAAATCATGAGGTTACATTTTTTTAGCTGACAGTTAAGAACTCTGCAGACCCTCCCCGGGGACACACAGCTCTGGCTGTTTTCTTCCGCTTGTTGCAACGCCGCTGGAGATAACGTAAGGAGAGCTTGTGGTCAGCACACACCATTTCAGTGGTTGTGGCCCAGATGCAGGTTTGGAAAGGACACCACAACCCCGACCATAGGGCTTTCCATAATCTTTGTACTTGTAGAACACTTCTTGGTTTTTAGGTGAACTCTAGAATAGAAATCTAAAGTGTCACAACAATACAGCTGTGAAACTAGTACAAACCTTTCCTAGGAATTCTTTATTTTTTAAAATAATTCTGCCACAACTTGGAACTCTTAACAGGCTGGGTTTTTGCTGACCCAGTTGTTAAATGCTACATGCTTCGGTTGCCGCATTAAATTCTGGATCAGATGCCTCATATTTTCTGAGTTTTTGCACCTGTAGTACATCAATTTCTTGACCCAGTGATGAATCTTTGTGGTAAGTGGTAATTATGAATCTGTGTGGAAGTCCTCTGTTGTACTTCCCCATTAAGCTGAATTCTGATGCAGGTGGTGAGTTCAATAAAAATAAGGTACCTCTATGTGACGCAGAATATCTCAATACTAATTCTCTTCCAGCCAGTTCTCTCCCTGAACACTCAAGTCATGTTTTGCGGAAACCAACTTTTTTGTGTTTCTGTACACAAGAATATTGAGTATTTTATAGGCTCATCTTGTCAAACAATGTAAACAGCCCTGAGAGACTGTTCTGACCAGTTTTAGCAGCGTGCCTTGAATTTAAGCTATGCATGACTTAGGAAGAAGGACCTTGTTAAATACATTCCAGTGGTGAGTTAATGTAAGAAAATACATGTCTTCCACAGAATGTTAGCAAAAATGCTACTAAGTCAGGTGTTTTTTACTATGAATAATTTGTTTGGCTCAAGTTATTATGTCTGAACATAATAAAAGAGTTTTGGGTAAGGCATGACCCCCTTCAGCTCAGTCATCCATACTTGTATGAGCTTCACAATACTGGAAGAAGTAAAAATATTTTTACCAGAAAAATGAAGGAATCTGACTTTGATATGAAGCAGTTACTTTAAGAAATAGAATATATCTGTGACTCCAGCCAGCTATTTTAAATAGAGCTTCACTGGAAGAGCTTTAATTTGTTTCAACTACCATGTTCCTGTGAGGGACCTAACTCTGAAAGGAGGCTGCTCTACGCCAGTTGATGATATTGGTCCTTCTTTACTGAATTAGATTAATTAGTGCATACAGTAAGACAAATCTTGCTACCTGTGCTCAAGAAATGCCTTTAATAATCATTTTAATAAAAACTCAAAAGACATCAGGTGAAATGGAGCACAGATCTATCATATAATATTCACTGAAGTACATACCTTGCATCCAAATTAAAACTGCTCTTTTGGTCATGGCCCACTTTAAGATTCACTTTTGTTTGGAATCTGGAGCCCTGCTCTGAGTTCATAAGAAATGCAATAGCTCCACTTTTGCTCTGCAGAGAAGATATATTTAAGAACCAGCTGTTCTGGGAATATTGTCTTATCTATCATAGAATCCTAGAAGGGGTTAGGTTGGAATGGACCTTAAAGACACCTAGTTCCATCCCCCTGCCCTGGTAGGGACACCTCCCACTAGACCAGGTTGCTATCCTGGTGTGTTTTCTGACATGAATGGAATTGATATTAAATCTATTCAACTATCAAGACCGGAAATCGTCTCTTGCTTCTAGTACTGTCCTTTTACATTTTTCAGAAAATTCAATGGTCAAAGTAATGATCCTTGTATATTAAAAACAAATAATAATGGCAAAACTGTAAGTGCTGCATCTCTGCTTGAGTGTGGGACATCCAGATTATTTATCTGTATCCCAGCTTTTAGCTAGTCAAGAAGAACTTCTTCAATTGTAGGACTGAAATATATCTCAAAATATTAATTACCAGAACCAATATTTTCAACGGGCTGCTCCGTCTCACAGATACAGCAGTTCTCTCCTGTGGCTGAAGATGCTTTTCTTTTGGTTTTGCAGCTCACATCACATCTTTTGCTTTCGGGTCTAACTACATTCCTCATCTACCATGGAAGTTCCCCTCTGCTGATGAGTCCACTAGCATGATTGTCTTCTTTACTCATAATACATGGTCCTTCTTAATTTCTTTTTACCTAATCATCAAAAAGCAGTTTGCAGATATTAATTTGCAGATTTGCCTCCTGGCAGTCTCCCAGTTTACAATTTAGAAACTGAGGCACGAACAAGTTTAGTCACTGTGGCACTACAAAGAAAGTCTGTGTTTAATAAAACTCAAGGGGCTGCTTTCATTCTTACTTACATCAGCTTGTGTGTTTCTTTATTCTTTTGATAATTGTGAAAATTGGTCCAGCAGTCGTCTTGCTTTCTACAAAAATGAAAGCTTCCTAATTTGCTGCAGGGGAGAGGAAGGCTGATGTGAGGAATTTTTTGAAGAGTTTGCCAGATAAGGCCCCAAGCCAAAAACAGGCATGCTATATTTATCTCTGATATGTCTCTAAGTTGCAGTAGTGATGTTATAGTAGCAGTTAATTTGGTGTTTAGGGTTCAAAACAAGGTAAAAGGCAATTTGCTGCTCAGCAATTTTGCATTATTAAATATTGGTTATGAAAGTTCACTCCTTAAAAGGCCACCTTGTAAATACATCATAAGGAAACTCCTTTTTCTGGGGATTCTTGGTGTCAGGATGTTGCTTTCATGTATCTTAGCACAGAGCGGTGTGTGTCTACCATGTTTTTGCAATCCAAAGTAAAAACAAAGGTGGGGAGGAGGAAACCAAGTTGTACTTAGGTTCAAATCATATAATAATAAAATAAAAAAGGGACAGCTGTATTAATTATGGTTAGTTGTCTATGCACAAACAAAAATGCTGATACTAATAGGATGTTCAACAAAGTTCTGCTACTTTTAAATTAGAATTTGCTAAATTGTTCAATAAAGTGGTACCTCTGCAACTGGTATGTTCTCTGCTTGACTAAAACAACACTGCAAGTCTGGGTAGTAAGTTAAGGAGCAGGTTAAATACCTGTCCTTGTATGACACCAAGCTAAGTTAGAAAAGAAGTCCTCAAGCTCTTACCATGTGGTCAGACTGCAACAAATTAAGATGAGAGTACTCTAGATGTGGCAGCTAAATTCCAAGTTGGTCTTAATGGTATAGGTGATGGAATAATTGAAGCATGAACTTTTCTTACTGCTCTCTGCTCTCAAACTGCCTTTGTAATAAAGAAATCATAGTGCTTAATTTCCATTTTCTCTGAGGAATGGCTGTCTTTTTGCTGAATATCCTGGCTACTCCTAGCTCAGTATCTACACTTGTGGTGGAAGTAGGGTCTTGTGGAGAATGAGCCTTGCTCAAAACCCAGGTTTCATAGTGGTTCAGCAAAAAAGTATTTGTGGGTTTTTCTTTTTTTTAAATCATATAATGCATCCAAGCATACACAGGTAAAGCGTGCTTATGTGCTGTTGTTTATTTTCCAATCCTGTATTGGAATGAGCACATTCACTCTGATAGTATTACTTATGCTTGGACTTGTGTTCCCAAAGCTGTAATATTTTAGCTTACAGAAGTTTATAATGGTTTCATTAATCTAGTTGTTTTGCAATAGTTGTGACCTTCTGCTTGTTCTAGAAGACTGGGGGTTGAAGAGCAGCTTTTTGGAAACAACCTATAAATCACTGTCTTTGGCAACATTTTCAAAGTTTGATTTATGTTCTTTTTCTTGCTACATTACTCACAGGAGCTCTTTAGTGACAGGAGAGTGGTAAGCAGCTGTGGGTGTTCTGTCTTTCACTTGGGTACTTTGCTTGTTCTTGAAGGTCCCCTACTGTCCTCCAGAGCTCTCCCTCCAGCCCTCAGGAGCTTCACAGTGCGCTCGGAGCTGGGATGTTCAAAGTAGGAGTACCCTCTGCTGGCACCTTTCTGTACTGGGCTCTGTCCTGTGCCTCTTCTGGCTGGCTGCATTAATGTGTAGTACATTACTCACTTATCCTTATCTCTATATATTAATTTTGGAAATTTATTTCAGTAACAAAATTTTGTCTTTACTTAATGTTTTCATGATGAAAATCTATTTGCTGTCTTCATTTCCCCTCATTATACAAAAAAAACCCCCATATTTTATTGCATTCATTCAAAAGTTTGTTGCTGTCTTACTATATTATGAATTCAAAATGACATCCATGTTCAGGCACAGAACGCTGTTAGGGATAGATGTCCCTTCAGAGGCATTTTTGTACTTTAGTAAGTTTTACTTTTCTACCTAAATATTTATTTTTCATGGTGTGATGCATATAGGTCGTTGTAAGTAATTTCTTTCCGTGCTTGGTGTTTACATCATTGACATAAATATTTTCCCCAACAATCACCACTTGGACAAAACATATTAACATTTGTTTTTAAGTACTGATACACCTGATACCAAGTGTGTTACACGCAACACAGATAGTTTGCAGGGATCACAGATCAACAGAGAGAGTCTTGAGGAAGAATCTGGCAACAGAAATATAAAGGGGAGGGAGATAAGCATTGTCTTACTTTCTACCAAGAAAATTAATAGCAAAGAAGAATTGCTCTTCTGGAGAAAAGATTGGGAAGAAAAAATTGTCGTGGGCTAGAGGTAAGATGTGGCTGGTGAATCCAAGCCTTCTATAGTCCCTCTTAGCTGGAATTCAGTGAGGAGACCCTGGGATCTGAGGATTTTAGTGATGGCAAGTTTGCAAATCTGGAGGAAAGGAGTAGCTGCCAGTCAAGACTAGAAATCCCCTGCAGAGCACAGGAGAAGGAGACAGAGGTTGTGCTGACTGTAGTTTGCCCCAGGTCTGGTTCTGACCATTCCCTCTCATAAAAAGCTCACCACCTCTTGAGGAAAGAAAAGCCCAAGTTCCCTTGGGCCCCTAATTGTCCTGCTGTGTTTAACTGACCTGCTGTCTACGCATCTGTGGCACACAGGAACCAACTGCCTTCTCTGGGGCCTCTCGCAGATGTTTTGTAGGTTGCTTTGTAACTGGACAGCTGTTGTAAGCTCATGAAAACCCATATATAAACCCATGACAGTTGCTTTTAAAACGACTTCAGTGACAATTGCCTAAAGCAAAACCTGGTACCTCGGGTTTCCCTAAAACATCAGACCCATCTAGAATAATAAAGCTATCGCTGAGCAAGCGACACAGAAGAGATTCTGACATAACACTTTAGGCTGTACACAGAATTAGTAGATTAATGTAGATATGTTTTCTGTGTTCATCACAAATAGCTCTTTAGAGGTCTGAAACAAAAGCAAGGCAGCACTTGAGAGATGCCATTTCTTTGGGTCTCATTCCATTGCTTTGCCACCGCACGCATCAACTGGGTAACAACTGAACCAAGGAGAAAAACAACACAGCTTGATTTCTTTTCCTGTCCTTGACACCTGGGAGATCTCTGATGACTAGGGTGGCCCTGCTTGGATGTGTCACCTTAAGAGACAGCAGTTCTTGAGCACAGCACCCTCCAGAGGGACTTGCATCAAAGGGGAATTCAGTTCTGAATGTCTGTGTTTCCACTGGTTGGTACTGGCTATGAATGCTAAATCATAGCTTTGCAATTTATACTGCAGCCCAAAATTGCATTGAGTTCCCAATTCTGGCAATAATAACCATTTCAAAATGCTTTGGCATTTACTTTTCTGGATAAATGAGAGTTGCTTCTGTCAGACTGTGAAATGTAGCTGTGAAATACCTTGTGGTTTACGAATCTGACACAGTAGTGAGAATTTGCAAGTCTGCTGCTGTGTGATTATTGAAGATAGAGAAGTCTGTTAAACTCAAAGATTTGTATGTTTAATTTCTCTTTCCTGGAGGGAAGTTGTACTGTTTGGTTTGTTTGCCTTGCTGCTCTGATTCATTCCTAGAGCCAGACATCAAGTCTAGCTTGCCTCAACCCCTTTCTTCTTTCACTGACGATCTTGGATTCAAAATCTTAGTCATTAAAGTTACAGGTTTCTGATTTAAGATCATTGGGCTTCTTCTCTAGGGTCTTCTTATTTGAATGATTTGTTTTGGAGAGGCTTTATCTGTCTTTAATTGTACTTTGTAAACTGAGTGGTCAGATCCAGCTGAGATCAAAAGGTTCCCATCAGATTAAGGGAGGTAGGTAAATAGCTATTCTGAGACCCCTTTCAGAATTCAGAGACACAGACAAAGCTGTGTCATTAGCAAAGCAGACAGTCGGTGGGATTTCTCTTCTCCAGCCCTAACTATTGCCCCTTTCACACTTGCATGTGGTTATCAAACAGGGGCCTTGTACTATATTATGATGCTAATATCTGATCCACTATCCTGCTGTCATTTGTGTTGGACACTTACAGACTACATGGACTGTGTTCATCTCAAATACAGAAAATAGAAATGGGAAATATCTCCTAAGATACTGGTCCAATAATGCATTTGTTAGTGGTTTGTCAGAAGAGCGTAGGAAAAAAAAATGGTGCATCTTGGCGTGACATTTTCTAAAACCTTCTTTCATCTCCCTCTTCCTTCTCATCCCCCCAAAGACAACCCTCACATCAAAGTGCTTTGGCTGCAAAAATTTGCAAACTTGAAATACAGTTCCACAATTTTCACATCTCCAGCTCCAAAAGTCTCATCCAGGTCACCTATGCTGTTTCCTAAGCATGTGCAGCCCCTTTAAAGTACCTGAATACTGCGGATGCTCAGCAAATTTAGAGATTTGGATCAACCTGCACTTTCCTGTTCTTGTTCACAGCGTGGTGTCACCAGTACAGTCAATATTCATCATTCATTTTCAGCTATCAAAAGGCAGTCACAATATTTGCCCAACTTTCTGAAAGTGATTTGAAATCTTTCAATGCTCCGTATGAAATAGCTTCTTTTGCTGGGTGTGTGGTAGTTGAAATAAATGTTAAGTGCACCTCATCTTGTCCAGGAGACTCCTCTGATGGCCCTTACATTAAACACGTAGGTAACTGAGGCTTCAGCCGGGAGACAGAAAGCGTGTGTGTGTGTCTGGGAGAGGGTGGGGTGGAATATTCATGCCATTGAAAAGACTCATGTTGTTACTTAACAACTACATTAACCTCATGTCACAAGTCATGACCTTGTGCTGACCCTGGCTAGGGAAGCAGAGCAGCTCTGAAGTACCAAACATGAAAGTGGGAGAAGTAAGTAGCAGAGGAGGAGAAAAGATCTGGCTCTTCATGGCAGAGGCTTCCAAACCTATTCAGACAAACTGCCAAACAATAGCTGCGGAGGGGCTGTGCATAGGCCATCTCCTCCCAGTCACTCACTCACTGGTGAAGTATTTTCATGGTGAGCTTTTCATAGCCAGCTGCAGACTGACAAGACCTTTACACTGCGAGATTCCTTTTCATGTGAGGCACCCTGATAAAGCAAAAGGGAAGGAGCCCGAGAGCACACAGACAGCAGCCTTTAGATCTCTTGTTTCCAGCCTTCTCCTTTGCTGTGCAGTGGAGCTCTGTTTGCACAAGTGACTGCATTCAGAGATGAGCCTGGAAGGTCATCCCTCCTGAATTTCAAAAATTTGGGGAAGGGAAAAACTTCACTAACTAAAGAGACATTTTTCTTAGCGTTTTAGTCTTTTTGGTGGCAGTGATGGGATTTACAAGCCCTGCTCTGCGATGTCACTATCAGGAAATGGGCAAAGGGACCCCGATTTTAAGCAAGAAGGAAGGAGGTGGGATCTGACTGGAGAGCAAGGACGAGAGGGCAGCAGGGATTTGTTCTGCAGAGCAAGAACTCTTGCAGAAGTTCTGTGGGAACTGGAAAAGTATTTTAAAGTACTCTAAAAGCACTTTAAAGGCAGGCAGGCTGGCGGCCCGAGTGAGGGCTGTGGAGAGTCGATGGCATGATGACAAATTTCTCTTGGTGAAAGGCTCTGGGGAGAAATAGCAACTCACAGAAGCTCAGGCAAAGTGATTTCTCCCCACCTTGTTTTCTAACAGAGTAGTAGCAGAAGCGGTGACACCACAGGATTGGCAGGGGTGGCTTCAGTGAGCCTCTTGAGGAATTATTCACAATGTTTTGCTGACCACATCTTTTGGTCGGCAGGCACCTCACTGCTCGAGGAACTGCTGACCCATCTGACCGGTGGCTCATTTACTCTCCGGCAGACGTCAGGACGTGGTGTTTCAGAGGAATTTCCATAAAGAGCCTTTCTAAAATAGCTTGCTTCAAAAAGAGGCTCTTGATGCAGAGATTGGCTTATGTTCTGAAGCTTGAGGTTTATGAAAATTGGTGTTTCTCTTTGATTTTCCAGCGATAAATAATTATAGGTTTGACATCCTCAAGCTTTTAAGTATCATGAGTCAGGGACCCAACTACGAGATGTTTCATAAAATTCTCACTAACCTAAAAATAATAAACACTGGGTTATTTTTGCTTTCTTCCTGGATTTGCATCCTTTGGGGTTACAGTTTTTGGTTTTTCTTCCTCAGCTGTTTAAAGTGTGCTCTTTGTTATGAAAGCTGAAGACTGTATACGCACAGCAAATTCCAGGAGCGGGGTCATTCAGAGAAGCTGGACCACTCTCAAGAATTGCAACAAAATCCCGACAAACAAGGAAAGGAGGTCTGGCACGAAAGCCCATACAGTAACCTTGTGGCAGGCCAGGAAGTTTCCCAAATGTATATAGTGATATATTCTCAAAGGGGCTGTATCTTTTGTTTGATCTCCAGGGGCCAGCACCAGATAGACCTTCCCGTTTGACGACAGCCAGGCCAGGCCAGCTGTGCCACGCACCCCTCCCACTTCCCTCCCCAAATCCTGCCTTCAGCTCAAGGCTGCTGGCCTGGCTCTCTGTTTACATGTTTCCAAATTCAAGGAGGAAAAGTGAATATCAAACAGACCTGCGATCTTTTGAAGTGGCTAAAGGATGCTATCAGGTCTGGGGGGGTGTGTGTGTGTGTGTGGTGCCTTTGAGGCTTGTTTGTCTTTCCCCAGTCCTTCTGCGCAGGCCTTTAACCAGCCCTTGGGATCTTCAAAGCTGCCCTAAGCCCAACGGTGTGGCTTCTCCGGAGCTGGGGTGGTTTGTGTTCAACCACTTTTCCGTGTGGTTTGCAGACACGGAGGTTTCTTTATTCTTTTGAAATAACTAATTGGGCTGAAATTAGTTAACTCTCCGGCAGGAAGAAAGTAAGGGATTTGTTTTGTTTTTGAAGGAGGAGGTTGCTTCCCTCGGCGGCGAGCTTCCTTCTTTTATGTCATCTGCAGTGATTTCCGAGTGGGGAGCTTTTATCATGCTTAGGTGTTAGTAAGTGATGGTTTTAAAACGCATCCTTCTCCTTCGCTCGGCTGTAGCGCTGTAATTAATCAACTTGCCCCATCAAATTCTTGTCAGCCTCTGCCCTCTGCTGGTCAAGAGTTGAAAATGCTGCTTGAACACATTAAATCCTGTTGAAAGGAGAAACGCAAAAGCACCTGGGGTTTTTATGCGTTTTATTTTAGGACCATCTCACTTTGCCAAACCCTCTTTTAACGTGAAAAATCTCTCCTTTTATAAATGAAAGAAGTGCTTTTGCTAACTAGAAAGTAGCAAGGAAAACAGAATTTTGGAACTCCAGAAGTAGTTAACGGTTTTGAATACCAGTATTAGAAAAAACAACAATAAAAATATTTTTAATTCATTACTAAGAGCTTTTTTTATCCAGGATGCCATTCATCGAGTCTGTTTATAGGTTTTCCAAGAACTGCACTAAAAGCAGCTCAGACAGAATCATAGAATAATTTAGTTTGGAAAAGGCCCTTAAGATCATCGAGTCAAACCATTAACCTAACACTGCCAAGTTACCACTAAACCATGTCCCCAAGTGCCACATCTACACGTCTTTTAAATACCTCCAGGGGTGGGGACTCAACCATTTCCCTGGGCAGCCTGTTCCAGTGCCTATAACACATAGTTTTGCTCTGGCTATATGCAACCAGCAAAAGATTGAAATACCTTCAGTTTGTTTACTGCTGTGTTGTGCTATCTGCAAAACAAATGAAAGTTGAAATGACTTTTAAAATATAGTCTGAAATTCAAAATAATCAACAAGTGTCTCAAGAAAAAAAAAAAGGAAAAAGACAACAACAGCAAAAAATTCTGGGGCTTCTCCGGAGCTGGGGTGGTTTGTGTTCAACCACTTTTCCGTGTGGTTTGCAGACACGGAGGTTTCTTTATTCTTTTGAAATAACTAATTGGGCTGAAATTAGTTAACTCTCCGGCAGGAAGAAAGTAAGGGATTTGTTTTGTTTTTGAAGGAGGAGGTTGCTTCCCTCGGCGGCGAGCTTCCTTCTTTTATGTCATCTGCAGTGATTTCCGAGTGGGGAGCTTTTATCATGCTTAGGTGTTAGTAAGTGATGGTTTTAAAACGCATCCTTCTCCTTCGCTCGGCTGTAGCGCTGTAATTAATCAACTTGCCCCATCAAATTCTTGTCAGCCTCTGCCCTCTGCTGGTCAAGAGTTGAAAATGCTGCTTGAACACATTAAATCCTGTTGAAAGGAGAAACGCAAAAGCACCTGGGGTTTTTATGCGTTTTATTTTAGGACCATCTCACTTTGCCAAACCCTCTTTTAACGTGAAAAATCTCTCCTTTTATAAATGAAAGAAGTGCTTTTGCTAACTAGAAAGTAGCAAGGAAAACAGAATTTTGGAACTCCAGAAGTAGTTAACGGTTTTGAATACCAGTATTAGAAAAAACAACAATAAAAATATTTTTAATTCATTACTAAGAGCTTTTTTTATCCAGGATGCCATTCATCGAGTCTGTTTATAGGTTTTCCAAGAACTGCACTAAAAGCAGCTCAGACAGAATCATAGAATAATTTAGTTTGGAAAAGGCCCTTAAGATCATCGAGTCAAACCATTAACCTAACACTGCCAAGTTACCACTAAACCATGTCCCCAAGTGCCACATCTACACGTCTTTTAAATACCTCCAGGGGTGGGGACTCAACCATTTCCCTGGGCAGCCTGTTCCAGTGCCTATAACACATAGTTTTGCTCTGGCTATATGCAACCAGCAAAAGATTGAAATACCTTCAGTTTGTTTACTGCTGTGTTGTGCTATCTGCAAAACAAATGAAAGTTGAAATGACTTTTAAAATATAGTCTGAAATTCAAAATAATCAACAAGTGTCTCAAGAAAAAAAAAAAGGAAAAAGACAACAACAGCAAAAAATTCTGGGCATTTTTCTTAGTTTCATTTTTTTCTGTTTGTTTTCAACTTTAAAAATAACAGAAATATCAATGAATCACCCCGGGTAGTTTTGTTTTCTCAACAGCTGCAGAACTGCTGTTTTTGTTTTTAGGTTAATTAGTTGTGCCCTAAATGGAAAGTAGCAGAAATTTGTCGTTCTTTAGTGTTCTAGTCAGTGAGTCCAGGTCTCTCCTTCTAGAAGATCTTCTTTGCTTGCCAGATGCCTTGGACACCTCTACAAAGTCTGTCGTGCAGCAACAGGGGGGAAAGCAACTTTCTTGCCCCTGCTACAATCAGTTTTCACATCCCTTTCCTTACGTAATATGTTTCCTCTCTTGTTAAAAATCTATGTCTAAAATTCAGATGATTTTCATGTAGAAACAATTTAATCAAGGTTTAGAGACCTGGTGATTGCACAAAGTGTCTATGACAGACACGGTCTGCAAGACTCAGATATTAAAATGGTCATAATCTTTAAGAGATCTTTTTGTTCTGCTCTGCTTTGTTCTTAGAGTTTGGGGCATGATGCTTAGGACAAACGGTTGGAAGCAGCCTGAGGTGTCTTCTGCAGATTGCTAGATTTTGTACTTGCTTAGTTGTAAAGAACCAGCAGAGATTAGAGAGTAATCTTTAATTGGATGCCTTTTAAGGGTGCAGAAATGGTGTGTGAATTTTTTTTCCTTGTAAGTATTGTCTTATGCAAAATATTCTCCTTCCCCATCTCCTGTAATTTGTCATAAAGTTGTTATCCTAGTCTTAGGGACATGGTGATAATTTCCATGACAACACAGAAAGATTCCAGAAACAAAGATTTCTGACTAAATACATGAAGGCTGTCGAAAAGTACAGCTGCAAAAATTCTGCTACTCACTGTAAATAACAGACAGAAAAGTTAAGGTTATGTGATCTCATCTTTCGAAACTGAAATTTTCTTAACACTATATTGATTTACTTAATATTGGATTTTTTTTAAATTGGGTGAACAAGCGTTTCTCCAAACAACAGCAATATGCCCTTACTACAGAGCTCAACTATGTGTCATAATCTTAATTTGGTCCTGATTCCACATAAAAACACAGAGCAAATACACACGGAACTGGGGCTTTATGAAAAGATGGCTAGAAATAATTGAAACACTTCTAATCCAACACTTTGATCCCTGAGAAAACTGTGCTTAGATCTAAGTCTGCAGCTTAAATCTCTCCATAATAAGCTAAACCCTAATGCATCACATTTGGAAATGTTGAAAAGTAAAGAGACTTTGACCCTGAGCCGTCGTTTCCTGTGCTGGCTGATGGACCTTTGATGGGAGAACCCAGTTGTCCTGACATCAGATGGGTTTTCTCCAATATTTATAGTAGTTTTCTGGGATTTTAACCATCATTCTCTATTATGTGAATGCCAACGTTGTGCTTGATGCCTTCTGAGACAGGGAGCAAGGCAAACCCTGGCTTCAGCAGGTCGTAGCTTAAAGAGAGAATAAGTCACTGTGCCTTGCCCAGGGGTGGTGTCAGGGTCAACTACACGCAAAGTGGTTATTCCTTGTGCTGCAGTCCCAGTGTTGGGGAAGGAGTGGAGTTTTTAATAAATTTGTTTATGGATTCAGAAAGCTCTCACTGAAAGTGATTTTAATTCTTCTGTGGGTCCTCCACCCACACGGTGCAGTGACTGCCAGTTTCTAATTTATACTAATAGCTTCTCAGAGTAAAATGGAGATGGTTATATTGCGCTGCTCTTTTATTGTGGTTCCTCTTTATATATATCAGGACGCAACGCAATTTAACCTGCCAGGCGTTGTTCCTCGGAGAGAAGTGGCTGTGCCTGCCTTTCTGCTGCCTTGATCAATGCTCCCTTTGCGTGGAAAATAATGCAAATCGGTTGTTGAATTTTTGCCTTACTTAATTGCAAAGCTGGTTACTGTTCCGTGTAAACAAGCTGATGGCCTTTTGTTTGCTGACCAAAAAATAAATAAATAATTGGGGCAGTTTATATTTGGCAATGCTTATTTTTTGTGGGTGGTTTATAGCCTAATCCTGATGGAGACATTTGGTTTCTATTGTATGCTCAAAATAACAAGACTTCAAAAAAAAATTCTGAATCTTCTTGGTGTGAAGTGTTTGATTCCGCGCTAATCCCCTGATTCTTCTTCTGCAGTGTTAATAAACTGTAAGGTAGTAAATGAAAACAGATTAATTGCATATTGGCATCCAGCAGCTTTAATTCTGTTTTCCAAAACTTTCTGTTGCTATTTGCATTGCTAACAGGATATAAAATGCCATAGTGCTGTATTGGTGAAATTTCATTTGTTTTGCCTCTCTTTATAGAGATATAAATGATTAGAAAAGATGGAGGGCAGGGGACTTCTGCATATTGGGTTTTTCTGTGTCTATTCTTGCACCCTGAGAGAGTTCAGAAACTGCATGTATTTGTACATGGCAGCATCCAGGGACACCATCCTTCTCTCATCAGCAAAGCAAAAGAATAATCCTCGGGGGAAAAAGTACCTGAAAAGGGTTGGAAGCACGTGCTGCACTACATGAATTACCGACCTTTGCCAAATAATGTCTGGTTCTCCTGAATCACTTGGTTGTTTTCGTAGTGTGCCTCAGGATGCTTTGCTCTTCGGCCTCTAATAAGACTTTTCACAGAGTTTCTTTGAAGGTGTTGCCACATTCCAGGGCATTACACAACAAGAAACACACTCATTTTCCCTGCAGGCTTGGTGTCTGTGTGAGAACGCTGGTACCATGTGGAAATTCATGAGATTAGCATCTCCTGGCTGTCCCAGTCACGGGCAGGATTGGTAACTGGGCATCCCTCTACTTACCTGCTTCAGGAGCTGGTTTGAAGAGAAACACCTCTGCAGTAGATTTATTAAAAAACCGAGTTTTTCCCTTATCCAGGTGCTTTCACTCTTGGACTGCTCCCACTCTATAAGCTGTAGTCCAAATTAGTTCATCCTTTAGCTTGCACCAGCAAGGCTACTGGAGAGGGGAATTCAAGCTCAAGTGCTGCACACAGTGGGATGCAGCAGCTCAGGCTGTAATAGCTCATCAGCTGCTAATTCAGTAGGGCTGCTAATCCAGCCGTTCTGTACAGCTAATCAAACCCTGCTGGCTACCTTGGGTGGTTTTTGATGGTGACTGCTCGTTTTCAAGCTAACTGTTGCTGTCAAAACAAGCATGTGAATTTTGGCAGTACATCAGGTGAGGTAATAGGTACCATGATTCTTCTTCCACCCTTCAAGATGCTCTCATTTTATGTGGCTAGTCAAGTTTTAATGAGGATGTGATTTGGGGGAGAAAAGAAATCCATCTTTTCTTAGGGCAGACTCTTAAATTGGATCAGCTTCTTGGATTTGCAGTGATCCAGAGGACATTGGCTTAACCTTGTGACTCCTTTTCATTCCATAACAGCTTGTGGTATTTTAGTGATAGGGGACTGTGGGGAGCTACATGAGCCTTGTCATTCTGGGCCAAAAATATTTTCACAAGAAGTGACTCCTGCCAAAGAATTGGTTCTCTTAAGTCACAGACTTTGGCCTCAAAGCGTTGTGGAATGCCATGAGCTCTAAATGCAGGAGGAAAAACATATTTGCAGGCAGAATTCTCATTTGATTATATCAGTGGGGACGCCGAGTAGTATAAATAAATGAATTTCAAGAACAGACTGTATTTAGCTCTAATTAAAGGAAGATTTTAAAATTTGCCAAATTAAGTAAATACTGTATTAGTTCTCAGTGTCTGTTAATAACCACGGACAAACTGGTCCATTTGGAACCTAATTGTTTCCTGGAGACACATAAAAAGAGAGTGTGTTCTACATGTCATTTTACCGTAGAAAGTTCCGGATGAGCAAAATGCTACTTATGCCCAAATTAAGGGCTCAGATGATGCTCTGCAGTCTGTGGTGGTTTTTTCTGCTGGAGAGGAATTGCCCCTCAGTGACTGCAGTTTTATAGCGCCCAGTAGAACCACGTTTAGTGCAAGGGGAAACTTGTAGGAACTGCTGTAAATTATACCCGCAGCTGACCTTGCTCCTGATGTCTCAAATGACCCTTAACCATGGGGTGATTTGACAGAACAAAAACCTGACAAATATGATGTAAAAAAATTGGGGTCCAGTAGTTGTACCCTTCATCAGGCACTGGCACTGGCACTGTGACAACCCGTTGGTACACACCTTTGGCTGAGCAGTTTTCTGTGCCTGGTCTTGGACAGCCCATTTTTAAGGCTGTTATTTGTCTCATTTGTGTTAATCAAGGAGGTAAAGGTAAGCTTTAAATTATGTGGGCTAATGTGATCATAAGACAACACAATAGCTACTTCAGTTGAAAATTTGATCAAAAAATTGTAAACCCTTCATAAAAGGAATTAACAAGGCCTATCATTATGCCTTGGCAGCAGAAGTTCATGTGATGCACAGCAAAGGCAAGGTTTCTCTCTTAACATGAGGGGAGAGAGTTCATCTCTCCACATTAGATATTTGCCAGGTATTTGCCACACCAGATAGTTGTCCATTCTCTACTTACAGGATCTTTTAAACAAGTTTTGCGTATGTATTGTATAAGGTTGATATATATGGTATCTCCATATAAGGGAAAAATGGGTTCTTCTCTAAGGCACAATTCATCTTACCTTGGCAGAGATATTTCGAGATGTCTATGATGAGACGAAGTGTGCCCTTCGAGTACTCATTTCTCATAGTTGCAGAGAGAAGTTGGGAAACTAGCCCTCAGATATTTATGTCTACTCTGTAGACATCCAAAGTTAATGAGATTAATCGAGGCTGTGTACTCTTCAGGGATGCCAACAGATAATCCCTCTGTCCAGCTCTTTACCTATTTGCAAATACAGTACATTCTCACTGAGGATTTTCTTTAACGCAAATGAATCATTTCAATCGTCTGTTACAGTCTTAGAAATAATTTAGGGAATTTTCATTATTTGTGCATAGCTGGTGCCACCCAGAAAGATGGTAGAAAAAGGAGACAATTCAAAAGTTGGGATAAATCTGAGGAATTCAGTAAGAATATCTTACATGGTATTCCTGAGTCTAATTAAGTTGCTTGTATTTTCCCTGTAATTTACAGCACCTTGTACAAGCGTTAATCACTCTGTGGTGTTCCAGCAGGCTGACAGAATTCGTACTAAAACCCATCCAGCTTTCAGAATATATGCAGTTTCTCCCTCCCCACTCCTCCCTTTTCTGCCATGTTAATTCTTCAAGATTAGAAAGCCTAATGCAAACTCTCAGCTGAGGATTCAGGCTTTTCACAGTTCCATCATGTCTCCTGCCTTCCTTAGGTTTGTCAAGTGCTCAGTGTGCTGTCAGTCCTTCACTGTTTGGGTGGATATATTTTGTCAAAGGTGAGAAAATAAAGATTTTTAAAGAAATGTCCTATCACTGACGCTGAAACTTTCCAGTGTTCTATCATGATTTTATCAAACATTCTCAATTTTCCTTGCTGTCTGCAGTGGAACTATTTTATCGGAAGTGATGCTTGCTTCGTTTCGCAGTTTGTGGGTGATCTTCTAGGTGTTATTGCTGACAACTGCAGATAGAGAGGGTGACCTTCCAAGGCCTTCAGGGAGGAGTTGATTGCTCAGTGCTGAGGAGTTTAAGGGCAACTCCTATCCTGTAGTGTAACAGAACTGTTGGTGTGGAAGTACAGGAGTGGTCCATGCCATACACACCTGAGTGACCTGGCCTGAGCTGAGAGGAGTAATGAGGTCCCAACGCCCACACGCATTAGGCACACACCCCGACATACTCCAGTGTGGATTATTCAGCTCAGAACAGAAGACAGAAATGGTAAACGAGTGGTCTGCAAATAAGCCAGGCTAAACAGAGCCCAGCTTCCTGTGCCAGAATGTACAAAACCGCTGCGGAGAATCTTTATGATGGGAAGGCGGGCTATAAAAATATATTTCTTTGACATTTGGAAACATGCAGGCTCACATTGTTTGTAAGCAGGAACATCTTTGATTGGTTACCAGTAGGTGTCATTGCAGGTTTGCAGACAATGGGAATTCATTGCACTTGTGACATGTACCCAGGCCGTGGCCATGCTTCTTGGATAGGCATCCACTAAAGGGAACCTCTGCATCACCCCAGCTTTGTGCTGCAGCTTCAGGGTGGTGCAGAAGAAAATCCTGGTTTATTCCTCATCTATTATTCTGAGTTGAATTTTTATCTCTTAGGAGCAGCCATCCTTATTACAACCATTTCTTTTTAGCCATAGTGGCCAGCTTCTCTTTTCTGTGTACTTAAAGGAGTCTATCTGCCCAGGATAGAAAACTTTAATATTGAAGTGGAGAGTGGTATGGAGGTGAATGCTGTGCAACAGTTCAGCATAAGAGATTAGGGTATGCCCTTCTCCCTCTTACTTTAGGACTTGTTACTTCCAAGGAGAAAGTCTCTCAAGCCTTGTTCTCCTGTTTTGCACATTGTGTGGTTGATCTATCCTGAGACATTTGAGTGAAAAGTGCTGATAAGTGATAGTGATGAAATTTACACTGTGTTGCCAAGGTACAAAGTGGTGAGAAATGGCCAGGATTTTTTTTGTGTAGAGAAACCTGGTGTGCTTTGCCACACATTTTACTGTATTCTGTGACAGAGATTGTTGGAGGAGGGTACTGTATGTGCCAGGTCAACGGAATAGACCTCCTGGGACACAGATATCACTTCCAACTATTTTAAAGCTGTCTCGTACAGCCCCTAAGGGACAAATATCTTCTTAAAACCAGTTAAAGTATTTGTTCCACACTCCTGCTCCAATGGATAGAAACCAGTTTCTAATTCCCAGACTAGTGGGAATTCAAGGCCGCTTTTTTCAGTAACTCCTGATCAATGTTGTTCTGAAGATAACTTTTTCTTCGCTGCTCTAATGGGTGTGCAGTGAG
The DNA here is from genome assembly GCF_001431845.1 of Calidris pugnax. Classification (NCBI taxonomy): domain Eukaryota; kingdom Metazoa; phylum Chordata; class Aves; order Charadriiformes; family Scolopacidae; genus Calidris; species Calidris pugnax. Next base: position 623,472 of record NW_015090995.1, read on the forward strand.
TAACTTTGTCTCTTCTGCATATATTTTCCACAAGCCCAAATAGGGCACCTTGGGGAAGGCCTGTCTCTGCAATGAAAACGCAATTTCCCTGAGATTCCCAAGCCACCACTGACTGAGCAAATCTCAGATTTCAAAGAAGTCCAGATGTATTTGACTGTCTAGAAACTTGATCTTGAAAAACGACCTTTTTACTGTTGCTGCATTGTTCTTTCTGTGGATCAATTTTCTGACTCCATTCCCAGGTTCCCAGGTGACTGCAGAAACGTCTGTGTCAGCACGATGGAGAGAAGGGGCCTGGGGGGCAAGAACAAGAAGGGGGAGGCTCCAGCGGGGGCACAGGGACTGGGTATGTAGCTCTACCCCCAAACATCCATCACATCTCAGCTAATATTTCCGTGTGTGATGTGCTGTGCCATGTGGACATAAAATACCCATTGGTAGCCTGCTCCAGGATCTTTGGAGGTCAGAGATATAAAAATATAATCGCGGTTTCAGCCTCCTCTGCTATGACAGGTTTCCAACCCTTAGTAATTCCTCTGCCTGCACCTGTGCTATATTGAATGTGAGTGAGCAGGGCTGTGTGCCTTGCTCAAGGGAAGGTCTCAGCCAGCCCATGTGCAGTGCCCCTCGTACGCCCAGCCTTTGCTGTCATTATTTTGCCCGACACATCCTCAGATCACATTTCCTGTTGCACAGCTGCAACACGCTGATATCCAGACATGCTACTTCGGCCTTTCTCTTCCTGTGGTGCTTCTGACTGATTAGAGGAGAAATTCTTGTTCTCAGTCCCTAAGTGTCTGCCATTGCATCCTATTACCACGATTCAGTTCCCCAGAGGAATGCCATTCTTCCTGTAGGGCACTCCTGTGTATTGACGGTGCCTCCCAGCTTTACATCACCAACAAGTTTTACTCTCATGTTCTGATGGTTTGTGCCAGCCATTCATAAAAATATTTAACAAGACTGATTCCAAGTCTGATTCTTCAGAAATTCTAGTATTTGGCCCATACCAATCCAATCCTTCCCGGTCCATTCTGTCATCATTTCTCTTCCAAGCAGTTTTCCATCTACAGCAAAATCCTTATACCAAGCCTTATTTTCTGTGGTTTAACTGCTAATTGCCCAGCTGGTATTTTGCCAAATTCTACACTGATGTCTGTATAGCCTAGATCAATTTTATGTCCGTGGACATGTGGTGAACAGCCATCCTCTTTCATTAAATCCCCAGATGCTTATTTGGATGCCTGAGTAGGGGCAGCTAAAGCACATAGTTTGGGACTTTGGTAGTGGAAAATGTTGGCCCTGAAGTGTGGTATAAAGCATATCCCTCCACACAGCCCTTCTGTCACTCAAAAGTGGTCCAATATAAAACTGAGTTTTCAGTGACACATAACAGCCTCCATAGAGTACATAGAAAGGATGTTAAAGAAATAAGGTGCAAATGAAGAACTGAGAATAGTCATTTATTATACAATATATTAACTGGCTTAGTAGAATGCAAAACCAACTTGCTGCTATCCTTCCTTTGAAGCCTAATCTAGCCCAGACTACCAATTCCCAGAATGTTAGGAGTGTAGGCTGCTGTTATCCATAAAGAAATGACTGCAGATTGCCACGCACCTGCCCGACATTTTCAGGTGAAAATTTGAAAAAGACAATGTGATTCTGCAGGGCAACTGCAGGTCATTTATCATGGCCTTGTGAGCCATCAGCGCAGGGCACCACAGCTATAGTGCTAGACAATGCTCAAGCTCCTTTTCCCTGCTTCTTAGAAGGTTGAAGTCTCTTGAGGTTAAAGTATCTTCCTTAAAGGAGGCCAGAATTTCAAGGCAAAAAAGTTATTCACCAAGCTGATCCATTGAAATCAAATGGAAAATCTCATGCGTACAGAAGGGCTAGTATTAGAAAAACAGGTTTGCAGTGACAAAGCTCTTTTTTTGTTCTACATTTGCTTGAAATATGCTGGTATGAAATTTACATGTTGATTTTAAATTTTTCTAATTTATGAAACTCACATAATGGACGTAGGCCAAGCGACTCCTTATAGTTCATTTTATTTCCTGCTCCTTAATTTACAGGTAATGATGATATCTTTAGTGGGGTATCTGGACTTCCTGGAACATTGAGAGGTAAATTGGGCATTTACAGTCAGAAGAGCCCTCAAAAATCTTGATGCTTGTGTAGCTGCCATCATCATTAGAAACAACAGCAAAGCACGGGGAGGGAAACACGCTAAAGAAGGAAAATAACCATAAAACCGAATTTAAATAGTATGACCTAAATTTTCCATGACTGGTTTCCTCAGTATCTCTTTAATTGCTTTTATGCCCTGCTAAATAACCGGACTGGAGAATCTTGTTTGTTTTCATGTGATAAATCTTTCTCAGCCCTGGATTTCTGGGCAAGCACCGGGGTGGCATAGCTGCTGCCACCACTGATGTTACAACAAATGAACGTGCTTTGGTGAGCTGAGATGTTTACAGAACACCCTGTCACACCTCCAATTCACAGCACAGTGAGTGTGCAGCAATTGTAAAGGCTGCTCATACCATAGAGCATTTATTAACCACTGCTTGAACTTTAAAGGCAGGGAGATGAGACTGCTGAATGAATCTAGGCTTTGTTTCGCTCACTGAATTCTTGTGGTAAGGTTATTTGCTTTTTGGTGCTATTCAAAAGCAGTGGGGAGGTAATTTCTTTTTCTGTGTATTTCTCCAATGATGTTGAGTGGGGCTGTATGATTATATGGATTGTGCTTTGTTAATTATGACCACTTAGGGAAAAAAAACAACCCACATTGCATTGTTTCTGTGCTGAGTGGGTGAGCACACGAGCGTTTCCAGAACAAACACCCAGCTGTGTAACTCTAAGGGCATGTCCACATCACACAATAGAGAGTGGGGCGGTGAGTCCTCAGTTAATGCCGACCAAACCAGCTCCAAAACTGGAAGCAGCAGGGCTGTGTTAGCACAGAGCTACATTTTTGCAGTGAAGCAGGGATTATTAGCTAGAATGCAGCTTTGTGCTAACAGAGCTGTGCTGCTTTCAGGTCTGGCTCTGGTTCGGCTGCGGAGGCAATTGCTGTGCTATCTGGATGTACCGGCACAGCCAGTGGTACCTCACCACCCTCTCTACTGTGCTAGAAGGTACTGATGCATCTATAAATAACCTATCTGGTTGTTGCTGTGATATCATCTTTGTTTTATGATAATCCAGAGGCCCACAGGTGGATCAGGACTCCCACGTGCATTGTAGTAGCCCGATGCTGCACAACAGGGTAACTGATACGCTAAAGACATCAGTCCCAGTTGCTAGGAACCCTTGTGCCAGGATGGATCTGACTGGGCTATTCCTGGAAAGTGAAATATGCATGGAGAGTTTAAAGCAAATCAGAGGGCCACTAAATATGCAGAGCTTTTGTTTACACAACTCTCAAAACTTTTCCCGTATGACTTCATGGAGACAACCAGTAGCCACTAAGGCTACCTCTGCACAGCTTTCTCCACGATAGAAGAGGTAACCTGGGCTTTGAAGAGATGATTATCCCACTTTGCATATGTCAAACTACCTTCCTGGCCTCAGCAATGGGTTTTGCTGTGGGTGATTTTTAGGCTGGGTCAAATCCTCAGTGAATAAAATCTGACAGCTGGATTTCTTTTGATCCACAAGATGCTTGTGGTGCTACCACAATTTACACCACTTGAAAATGTGGCTTAGGCACATATTAAAAAAAAAAAAATATCCCAGCTGCTTGGTGTGGAGCCTGCACAGAGCGTTTGCAACAGGAAACCCTGTGTCAAAACAGTTATGTTCCAGATCCATCCCTTGGAGAATATTCACAAGGTGAAGAAGAGGCAGGCTGCCAGGCCTGACCTTGTTTTAATTCAGCTCCCTCCGAGACATCAATCTGGGTTTCTACTTCTGGGATTCACTTTCCTTAGAAACAGTTGTTCATTCCTAAGTTTACCCAGAAGCTACAGAGCTCTTGTAGCTTTTGTTTGTGATTAGAGAGCAAAGTTTAATCTCCACTTCCTGCTCTATTAATAACAAACCGTCAGCTCTTCTCCGCACGAGGGTGCAGCAACAGAATATTGAAAGCAGTGTGACACCTGGCTTACACACAGGAGTTTTAATCAACAGATATCAAAACACTTGACAAAGGAAGGAAGTATAATTTTAATTTTATGGGAACTGAAGTGAAGGGTGGGACAACCTGAGCAACACCCTGCAGTGTTCTTGGTCCCTTAGGTTACATTATGTCTTGCACCAGCAGAAAAACATGCCCGAGAGACAGGGAGTGTGAAGATATGGGACCAGAGGAACTGGTAGTGTCCTGCAAAGGATGTTTGAAAATACACACAGTAGCACTAAGGAAGAGGCTTAAATGAAGATCTTTCAGTTCAGTTGGAAGGCTGAAACTGCATGTTGAAAACTGGCAGGTCTGAGCCAGGGAATTTTCCTGTGGCCCATTTCAGAAATAAAATGTTTAGAGCTGTGGGCAGGAGTTTGACCTTATTCTAAATCACAAGAAATTGTTTTCATGTAGAATTTGCAAAAAGAGTTCTAGAGTCCTCCTCCTTGGAGGACCCTGCATCTTTATCCGGAAAGCATTAGTACCCACTTTTGCCCGATAGCCTTAAAATAGGATTTGTACCTATCAGCCCTCAGAAATGCTTGCTGAGGAGCTTTTCTGCCTGTATCATTCACCAGTCAAAATCTGCTGTTAGTAGCTCTGTTATTTAAATCTTTCTGAATCCTGGTGACAAACTGGCCTGAGGATTTCCTGCCATGAAAGGAGTTTGTTTTCTTCATGCAGCTTAGGGGTGAGTGGTGTTGAGCAAGAGGATTTGTCAGCTGATTCCCTTCAGACGTTTGTTATCATTTGGTGGGAAGATGCAGAATTTACTATTCTCAGCAGCAGGCTCATCTACCAAACCTCTCTGTGGTACTGCCATCATTTGGGGAGGGGGGTGTCCTTATCTTTGCTACTTGGGAGCAGTGTATTTGGCATAAATTGTAGGGTTATATTTTGTAGCTTATGTTAATCGGTAAGAAATTAGATCAGTAAAAATTCTGCAAAAAGGAAACTATTGCCCAGGGCAGAGGAGGTGAAAACTACAAGGGGAAGAGGCAGACGTGATGCACTGCTCTGGAGAAACACATTTTGACATCGTGATAGTCATGAATGAGTGGTTACTTTGTCCTTGCAGGAAGGCCTGCAAATGAAATCAAACTAGGCCACTCTATTTCTGTAAGAAGTGATCTAAGATCAGGTTGGTCCAAAAAATCAAATTAATTTCGAATCTGATGAGTTTCTACGTTGAACTTTGCCTCCTTGGGTAGAGCCCTTTAGTGTACGAAAAAGCTCTGGGAGCAGAGGAAAAGATCCACACAGAGCAGGGAAAAAAGAAATATAGCCAGCAGTACCCCCCAAAGGGGTCCCACCTCTTGGATTTGCAGGGTGCAGGGAGGACTGGAGCTGCAGTTTGTGTCTGGGCAGAGACACTGTGAGAAACTCGAGGCGGGTTTTCGCAATGTGGCGTGGGAACTGTGCCCAGAGCTGGAGCAGGACACATGGGAGAAGCAGGAGCAGGAAGTCCTTAAAGTCACACACACTTTGCCTATGGCTCCACCGCAGCCCTTGTCCTCCTTGAGAAACCATCCTTTGTATTTCCCTGGGTGTCTGTGTGTTTCCCTGCCTTTACTCGCTCACCGCTCCCTGCTCCCCCTCTTTTCTCTCCGTCTCTCCCACACTTTGACCTCACACCATGAAACTGTCAGAGTGAGGAAACGGTTTGAGCTGAAACATTCATTCCACATTACGTGATTCTAGATTAAAGGCAGGAAACATTTAACCCTTTGACAGCCTTCTCCCCTCATCCTGTGTTGCCCAGGTTTTAAAGCTCCTTGCGAAGCGTGTAAATAGGTGGTGAGCACTGATGCTTTTTGGATGCATTATTCTTGTTTTACCAGTGGTTCTTACCAGTAGCCACAGCACAGGGTGCCTGGGCTTTGCAGACTGAATGTACCCTCTCAGGCCTGTTCAATATTCTTCATTCTTCCAGTGCTGAGACGTATTTGCAGCGTGGGGGAAACGTGCGGTGCCAAACATACAAAGAGATGAAACTTTGGCTCCATTTGTTTCACTCCATTCCCCAGTGTGAGGTTCATAAGTGCAAACGGCTAAAATTAAAAATATAAAAATAGATAAAACGAGGAATCTCAGTGATTAGCACTCAGGATTTAGAAACAAAACTTCTTGCTTTCTTCTAAGCTGCCTAATAAATAACGCTAGCAGAATAGCACTTACATATTAAATGTATCATTTCACAGCCCTGACACAAATATGTATTCTGGGTTTTAAAAGCTGCTCTTTTGGCAGATTATGGCTCTCCTGAGAGCCAGTTACTGCTCTCCAGCACCGACTGATGAACACTAGTCAGATATATCTGATATTTGGTACTGGCTCTTGGACTCTGGACTTCATAGGTGGTCTTGGCAGTTAAAAGGCTGGCTACGAATGGCGACTCAAACCCTCTGTTCATTGCTGGAGCTGTACCAGTATCTACACTGACACCAGCAATACTACTGGAGCCCTTTAGGAGGAGAAGTGACTTTGACAGAGGCATAATGTAACCACATGGGCTGGAATGTGACGAAGACGTGGGGTTTTCACCACTGCTCTGAAAGGATGTAGATGGGAAACGCTAATGGCTCTCCAAGGCCTGGATTCTGGTTTTCCCATTTCAGCAGAGCACCTCCAGATGTGTAGTTCACAGAAATGTCATTTTGGTTCCTGTTTCAGAGAACCCACGGTTTCCCAGTAAGCCCTTTTTGTGCCCTTGGGAGGTTCTTCTCACAAATGTTGACCTGAGCCAGAATCACCATCACCACTTGCTTTATATTCAGCACCGTCACCAGCCTCTTACCCTTCCCAGTGCTGGAGGGAGAGTCCGTCTCTCATACTGAAAATTAAATGCACAAAGGAGCATAATTTAAAGTTTTTATGCCACACTCTCATTTCCCTATCCCACTGCTCTTTACTGACAGTCACAGAACTGCTGGTGTGTACAACAGGATACCTTGTTCTGCTAGTTAAATAATAGAGTCTTGTTCATTTGAAATGAGAAACATCTTTGCTTGTGGAGCATGAGGTCGAGTTCTAGACCCCAACGAATGTAAAACCAGCTCAGACACCCATGATCTTAATGAAAAATAGGGAGGCAAGAGAGTAGGCTGTTGCACTTCAGTGTGATCTAAGTAGTTTTTCTTTTTCATCATGGCATAGGAAAATATTGAGAGTTTTGAAGTGGAATACAATGCAGAACACTGTGAAGAGTGAGGGCTCCTGCGAGCATCTGGAAACCTGGATCACAGTCAAAAAGTGACATAATTCAGCTCTCTCTGTGAGAGTTCAAAGGCTGCATCAGAAAAAGCCCAAGCCCTGCTTATCTGGTGAGCTTTCTAACCAGCAGAAAAGGTACAGTGTGTGTCCAGATCCAGCAAAAAAAAAACCTAATATTTTTTTTCAAAATGACCAGTTCCTGGTTGCTAGTGTTCTGCATTATTGCCCAGAAAGAAGAAAAACATTATCCTTAGGAACAGTCTCCACAATCATCCATAATAACAGCGCGAGGCATGCATACTTTCACCCATCATATTTAGAAAATGTGCAGCTTCCCTTGGACCTGCTACAGAGGAGACAGTAAGTGTCTGCCTGACGAGATCCAGAGGCTGGGTCTTGAAACCCATTTGGATAAAAAGGAAAATGTAAGAAATGTATCTTCTAAAGAAAAGAAGACTGGTATGACAGCTCCTGAATGAATTGGCTCCTAGGGTTTACAGAACCTATCATCTCTCTCTGCTTCGTATTTGGTGTTTTTTCCATCTGTAGGAATCCGTGCTGAAACACTATCTTTTAGGATAAACTTTGCCCACTTTGTGACAGATAAAATTATTGTCACCAAAGGAGATTGACAGACGAAGGGAGACGAGAACTGGGTTTGCTGCATCACTCTCCATGCTCCTGTTTATTCCAAAATCTTCAATAATGAGCAAAAATCTGACAGAGCAGAAAATCACCAGCTGTTCTGAGCTCATCTACCACTTGCACAGCTGCTTAGAGCTCATCTAACTTGCTTGATTAAACCAAAGAGATTTCAGAGAAGAGCAGCAAAACTTTACAAGAACTGAACAGGTTTAAGCAAGCAATTGACTGACTGCAACACAAATGAGCTCAACATCGTAAGCAAAAAAACAAGGGAAGGAAATACTGGGCTAAGCCAGGGAGAGCACTTGGGGACAAATGGCATGAATTCAAAGGTTTGTCTAAATACAGAGTTGTACTCACTTCATTTTAAACATGCTTTAAAATGCTTTAGGTAAATACGGTCAGAAGGCTAAGCAGACACTCTTCTTTTGCTATAAATCATGTTTGGAGTTAAAATATTTGGAAATAAATTTTAAACTAAACAGCAAAAAATGTATTTCTCAGCCTAGGGAAGAAAACTGCAGAAGTTTTTGCTTGCTAAATGAAATGAGAACAAAGGCATGAACGGAGAGGGACAAGGAAGGGCAAAGCCAGTGAGAACAGGGGTCAAAAACTATCAAAGGAAGAGTCTTGCTTTGTCTCCAGAGGTGATAGATTGGATTGTCTTTTCTAGCACCATTGTCCCCACTTTTGAGGGTTTCAGAGTGAAACTGGAGATCCTTTAAACTTTTAATTGCATGGCTTTCCTGCGTTAACCCCAGAGGAGACAGAGGCAGCTCATGAGAAATCTGAAAATACACGATCAACTAAATACTAGCAAATATGTCATTATGTTCTGCTGCTTCAGGGTCACGTGCTGGCTCTGCAAACATTGCTGCAGCTCTAGCAGAGCCAGGGGGATTTTGACCCAGTCTTCCAGCTTTGCCAGTGGGCAGAGGGAAATCCAGCAGTAACAATACGCTGGCAGCCTTCCAGCTTGCCTCCTAAAACAATTAGACAACTTTTCTGGTACAGGCTAAGTTTCTTTCCATGCCTGTTTCCTCTTCATCTGTACACCTGACATAAATCCAACTATTTCTCTCCAAGCTGTTCCTTGAAATCAAGATCTGAATTTTCTGTTTTGTTCCTGCTTCAAGTGTAAACAACTCTGAATTTAAGGAATCCACAATCAAGATCTGAACTCAGATGTTAAGATTTCAGCCATCCCTACTGCAAATGTGGGCAATTCCTTTATTTCTCGGTGGTGATTCCCTCCTGTGGATGCTGAAGTGTGTGGCAAATACGTGTCCGTAACCTTTCTCTTATTTACAGCCACAGTAACGTTGATTAAGACGTCTGGCCAAGATCATCAAACGAGTCACAGGGAAAGTTAAAAATGGAGCCTGATTTTCCCATCTCTCCCATCACACTGTGTTTCCATGGGGAACCACTGGAAAGGTGTGAGAAACACAACTGACAGCAACACTGCAAAAAATGACCATTTACAAATATCTTCAATAACTCAGAAGCCAGTCTTGGTATTACTATAATCGTGCCTGGTGCCAGCGCCTCACTAATACTTTGCTCAGTCAGTTCCTAACACAGTTTGTAATTTAAGTAACTTTTTTTCCAACTTTTAATTACATTATTGCGCAATACGACTCACTGTGCTTTGTTCATACCTTGAGGGAGGTGGTATGGTCTGGTGGTTGTTGTAAAGGGTTGGGAATTAATTACAAAGGACACGGTTTTTTCATTCCTCTCAAGCCCTGGCTCAGCTGTGTAACCTTGGGGCAAATCACTCAACTGCTTTGTGCCCAAGCAAACCCAGCTGTAAACCATCTCAGAAACCAGATGGTGCACAAGATTTAAACCACTCAGGAGAATGAAGAGGGATGGAAAAAAGTGAATTGTACAGCTTGTTGCTATTGCTTCCGATGGAGTTAATCTGGACTTCACCAGTATAACTGAGAAGAGAATTTGCCTTGGTATCCAAAAATCCCTCTCACTCTCAGATCTCTTTTCCCTTTCCTCTCTTGACTTTATGTCAAGTGCCTTCTCTCTGGAGGCTTCATTATCAGGGAGTGGAGTAATAGGACAAGGCATAATGGTTTTGAACTGAAAGAGGGGAGATTGTTATGAGATCTCAGGAAGAAATTCTTTGCTGTGAGGGTGGTGAGAGCCTGGCCCAGGTTGCCCAGAGAAGCTGTGGCTGCCCCATCCCTGGAGGGGTTCAAGGCCAGGTTGGAGGGGGCTTGGAGCAACCTGGTCTGGTGGGTGCAACCCAGGGCAGGGGGTGGCACTGGGGGGGCTTTAAGGTCCCTTCCAACTCTTAACCATTCTATGATTCTATGATTTTAAACCTTCAGTAGAATACATTATTTTCCCTGGCAGCCTAAAGATTCTAATTCGGGATCAGGTTCTACATGACTAATCTTTGATATTTTACAGGATTATTTTTAGGCATTTAATTCTCTTCTTCCTGCTTTTCGTGCTCCCATTCTCCTGCCTCAGCCTCGCTGGGCTTCAGTGGGACTCTGGAGTGTTCTGGTGGGTAAGTGCTTCACTGCTAATAAAAATGCTGAGCTCTATTGTCTTCTGTAGATGGTATGTCCTGGCTTAAAACCAGTATCAAAGCTATTACAGGATTTGTATTGCTGGTCAATGAACAAAGGAAATACTATACTCAAGTTTCTGTAGCAGAATAAATGTTTGCCACATGTTAGTATTTAGAAGACTTAAATGTTTCAATATTTTTTGGCCTTAGCTAAAATGTAGACTTTTTCCCCCCCACCAGTGCCGCAGGAATGTGGCAGAAATACTTACTTATGTAGGAGCACAAAAGTAGGAATAGTTGTGTATACATCCAAAGCAGGGTGTATTTGGTTATAAGAAGGGAAAAAAGTATATATTTAGTCTAGTGTAACCAAGGAACATTTAAAGACATGAGATGTAAATGACACATTTTGTACACTACTCAGGAAAGACCTTGCATGTTTTTATTAATCACTATTGAAAACAGAACATCGACAGGTTTGAGATTTGTTGAACTTTCTTCCCAAATACGAAAGGATTGGAGCTGAGAGAGTAAGTTACAAAGGAATTTAATAAGCTGGCACACCTAATTGTCTTAGGATCTTAGGAAAACAAATGTTGTCAGCAAAGTGTCTTCAGCAATTTTAGCCCTTGTTATATACAGTACTGGGATAGCAAAATATTTAATTGCTATTCAAAATTGGTGATCATTTTTCCAATGTAAACAATTTGCAGTTTGTGTGTCTCACAAACTTTTTGCTCTATTTCATGTTATTGAATCTATACATTTGATATTTGAGCTATACTATTAGTAATATAAAATATTGAAATTCTGTGTTAAGAAACACCATACCAAAGTGCCCGCAATGAATAATGACACTGCTCAAACATCAAATCTTTAATTAATCATAAGCTGAAGTAGAAATCCTCTGATATTGGTTGAGTCCCTGTTTGGATGATCTAAATTTCCTTTTCCCCTCCTACTACCCCTTGAAACTCATTTTATAAAAAGGTGCAGTTCTTTTGTGTGAATAAAAGAATTTTAAATTAATCAGAGCACAAGCCATTGTCAGATGACCAGCTGTGGAAAACAATAAATAAAACAGAAAGTGAACTGTAGATAGGCAAATCCAGGTGATAAGGAAAATCATGACTAGAGTTGTCTAACATAGGGACAAGAAAAAGATAAAATACGTTTTCAAGCCCTGAGCTACATAAATACACATCAGACTCAATTTACATTTTTGCTGCTCATAATGAGGAGAAGGTTGATTTAGCTCAGCATTGCCAGCTGAAACCACAGCTGGGAGTGTTTTCTGTATCCAGCAGACCAGGGTTTTGCCTTCTGTGTTCCTGAGTGTAAATCATTGAGCTTTACTTCATTTCATGGTCCTGTGACTTGCTCATGTGGTCTGTTTAAAGAAAAGATTGTTGCATCATGACTTCTACGTGGTCCAACCCAGTTTCTTTCCTCTTTTGCTGAGCCATAGAATGATGGATGCTTCGCGTTGCTGTTATTACTCCCATAAAACGAGCCAGCTCACAGGATACAGCCTCAAATCCCTTTGTACGTGCTGAGACACGGTGCAGTGAGATGCTGCCAGTGAAATATTATTGATAGACTGGTGATTGGGATGCATTGCGAGGTATTGAGTAAAGTCTGGACTTACGGCAAATAACAAAACGATGAATTCCCGCAGCCATAAATTTCAGGCATAAAACATTTTCTTCTTCAAAAAAAGAAATCTAATGAATTAAATATATTTTATGTGAAGGCCTTGTTACATTGAAACAGCATCTTGAACTTGAAATCTAACTAGTTTGGGGAAAAAAAAGTTAAATAGTTTTAGGTCACCTCCTTGCTTAATACAGTCCATTTTTTGGAGGTTTTAAATGATGTTGCTCTATTTGTCCCTCTCTCATTGCCATGTAGGAAACCTGCAGAAAAATTCGAAGTATTGAGAAACTGACTACAAAGTGCTGCTACAAGTATGTATTTTGCCCATATAATCACTTTCAGAAGTAGCCAATATGCTTTTAAAGAAAAATAATCTGAAAAAAATCTCCCTTTAAAGAGACACTGTAAGGTTAAAGCTTGCACATGAACAAATCTTTCCCCAAGTTGCTAAGAATACTTTCTAAACTGCAGTTTAAAAACTTTCAATTACTACTTTTTACTGTTTATGCTTGTCATTTACTTTCTGCCTTTATTTTCCAGTCCTGTGCCTAAGCAAATCTGTTAAATTCTGCTTGCTCAGAAAAGTTCACGTAAATCTCCTCCTGTCTTGCTGCAGCTCATTGCCTGTGTTTGGGAACACAACTGTTCCCAAGACAAGTTGCTTTTCTTAAAAGTAGGATTTAATTATTTTTATTAATAAAAATCTACATTTTAAGCCTAAAATATATGACTGTGTCCCTTTCAAAAAGAAAATCATTTGGGACAATCTATTTCTAAAATCACAGTTTCTAAATCCTTGCCCCAAAGAGCAAACTCTGCAAGTTCCTTTGCTGAATGAGCACAGGATTTTTAAGGAAGATGTAAAGACAAAATGAAAGAGCCTCTCACGCAACCTGATGGCTGAATTTCAGCGACACCCCTTATTGCCAGTTTATTTTGTTGCCTTTTGGTTTTTTTTTTTCAGGGCTGTGAAAAACGATTTCTGTCGGTGCCATCAAAGCGTCGTGGCAGATTTCCCTTTGGAAGTCAGAGCCTGTTTCAAACGTCTCTTTAAGTCCTGCATATTTGGAGACTTGGGTCGGACGAGGTGGAGGCCTCTCCGTTTCTCTCCGTTGCAGCTCCCGATCATCCTGCTGACCTCCTGGCAAAGCTGCTGGAAGGCTTCGTGCACTCCCTCACAGTTCTCCCGGGCTGAGACTTCATAGTAAGTACCTCCCAGTTCACTGGCCAGCTGGAGTCCTTCTTTGGAGGACACCTGCCTGGCTCGCAGGAGGTCTCCTTTGTTGGCCATCAGAAGCAGGGGGATGTTGGCGTTGGGGTGAATCTTGCGGATGTGCTGGTGCAGGGGACGGATGACTCGGTAGCTCTCGTAGTCTGTGATGGAGTAAACAAAAACGAAGCCATCTGCCCAGTAGATTGAACGGTTTATCTGCTCTTGGCAGCATATGCTGTCGGTGTCATCCTGCCGTCAAAACCAAGAGGTGTGAGATTAGAAAGACTGCGAGGAGGGAGCAGGCAGAGCAAACAGTCATACAGCACTGCTAAAATACACACAGCTACTCGGAGCTTTGTTTTAATCCGTGGCTGTTTCTCAATGTAACAGCCAGAAACCCCTCTGACAGCCGGGGAATGCACCAGGGACAGGAGAAATTTCCACTGTGACAGTAACAGATTCCAGGTAAGAAGAACGTAGAGTGGAGAGGGGTCAGAGCAAATCGGTGGGAAATAAGAGAACAACCAAAATACTGATATTGAAAAGTTTGTTCTGTATTCTATTGTGCTAAACCAATGTGTCAGAAACACGCACTTTGATTGGGAATGAAATTGTGATGGGCACGGTAAGACCGTTACATAATTTAGCAGGCACTACTGCAAGTGAACAATTGTGCCCAAAAGTGTTTTTATAGGATTTTTTCCAATTCTGTATTCAATGTCTCCATGGATGGGGGCTCTCACTAACTGTGTTTGGTGGAGCCTGACAGGTTTTCCTGCCGCAGAGGTCTCCAGATAGTCAAAGGCAAAGTTATTTCGAAAAAGCAATTTGTTATAAATAAGCAATGGAACTGAAAATGAGGTGAAATCTCATTGCTCGCTTGTAGAGCAGCAACGGGTTGACATTACTGTTTTGCTGGTCACACATTTGTTCAGTCCATCACCACTCCTCCTCAGACAGCCGTAACAGTCACTGGCACTGGGAATATAAAACTGAATGCAACAGTGTGGGGCTTGAAAAGAGATCAGCTCACTATTTTCAGCTAATCCTCTGCTCTTTGTGAGCCACACTGGCGTGTAACCCAAGCAGATAGGGAGATCACTGCTGCAGCTATTGCCAGTGTGCTTGGTTTGTAAGGACTGCCATTCCTGTCAATGTTACAGGCTTTCTGGAGCTTTATAATTTCTTTCATATCCAACAAGGCACTAAGCATATTCAGTATTCAGCTCTTGATGAAGTTGGTAGAAATTAGAGGCTCTTGTGTATTTTGGGAGTTGGTCCACATCATGAATACAGATGTCTGAATGCAGACATACATTTGGCCAAGTCAGAGTTTAGACTAAACTTCTATTATTATTGCTAAATTCTATTCAAGAAATCTTCATCAAGTTCAGTAAGAATAATAGAACATACGCTCCATTATCTATTTATCTTTAGAATATAAATCTGCCGTTCACATTCATTTTAATTGAATTTGTGTGTGCTCAGCAGTCTCCCAAAACAGATCACTTTTATTTAGACACCTAAATACAAATTACAAACCCTGACTTCAGGGAGCAGAGCTGGAAAAGAATGGGTAAAACTGATCAGTTCTTTTATGGTAGATCAGGCTGTACAGAAAAGGCTACCGACAAGGCTCTGCCGTGAGAAGGAGGAAGCAGGATTTCTGAAGGCTCAGAGAATAAATTGGGCTTACAACTTCCAACAGGAATTCTGCTAACTATCTGCTCTTTGTAAATACTTCAGTATTGCCCACAGAGGCACTGCCTCATCACATCTAGTCTTTCTTTGGCCTTGCCAGCTCACAGGAACGCTGAATCCTCTTAGCAGTGAAACTGTTTAACGCTGCTCTTATCACTCCCTCCCCAAAACCCTCAAACCCCACATCCCAACCGAGTTGCACATGGAATGAAGAGGGATCCTCACCAGTAGCCTTTTTTAAAAGGTTAATGAGAGTGAACTAAAGCCAGGCCAGGGCAGACTGTGGGAAGAAGGGCAATTTGCACTGTTGGTGTCTGGGTTGTATCCAATCTGAAGATAATTAGCCACCCTTCATCTCCTGCTAGCCTCTTTTCACCAGCAAACTCCTTTCATGGGGGAAAAAGAACTAATTGCTCTGGCAAGCGTTTGAAAATGTTTTTGGAGAAGGTGTACGTTCAAAGAGCCCTAATGAGCAGAAATTCTCAGTTACTCCAGCTAGGCCCACCCAGTAGGGAGATGGATGGATAATCCCCAACGGAATGCTTTATTCAGGAAAATCAAAGGCTAATGGGCTACTTTTTAAATGGAAATCTCTGCTCCAGAATGAATTTTGAAACACACAGTCATTTGCCATGTATAAAGCAAGCAGCAATGAATCATCTAACAAAACCAGTTATCTGTTTGCTTCTGTTTCTCTCTTAAACATTAACATTTCCGCTGTGGCTAGAATCCTGAGTGATTCCACATGACTTCCTCCCGAAACACTGTACTTGATCTGCACAGTGCAAGAAACTCTCTTCCTTAAGGATTTTAATAGAAAATCCAGCCTATTCTAAGTCTTAACAAGCCCTGTTCAGGACGAGTCCCTTCAAATGGTTTCAGATACATCATTTGATGCAAACAGAGACACAGGCTAAGATAAGTGTGTCTATGGGAGCTGTTGAAACAGTGCAGATCTTTGACTGGGACAAAGAAAATGAAACTCCTTCCTCACTAATTAAAATCCTTTCAGACTAAGAAACCTTAGCTGTCGGCATTACTAAATTTTGGGGAGCTGTGGCTACAGTCACAGAAGTTTAGGGCACAGTCTTAATTAAAACAGGGAAACTGGAAAATAAACATACCTGGTGTGTAAGAGGGAATGAAATTCTTTCTCTCCCTCCTTTCTCCATGGGATAGAGCAGAGAGGGAATTCCCTTTGTTCAGTGTTTATCAGGCAGCCCCCGATTGTGCCTAATCACCACCCACAGCTTCTCTTTGCAGGCCCTCTCTAAGCAAGCTGGCAGAGGGCCTTTGTGCTATTAAGTCCCACTTGAGTATTTGGAGGACTTCCACAGCAGCTTTTGTTTGCTTTTTAGTGTCCAGAGAAAATAAGGGGTCTCTCCACTGCTCTGCGCACCCCCAGCAGCAGCAGCAGAGAGTGTGGAACTTTGTCAAAGCTTTCTGCCCAAATCTACTTCCAGTCAACAGAGGAAATGGAACTGGAAGCTGAGGCTGTGGGAGCTTTGCTTATCCCCTTCTCTAAGCTCAGGATGGAGCAGTTCTACAGCACAGAAATGAACCCAGGCACACAGGGGGCTTTGCAGACAAAATGAGGTATATAAAGCTATCCAGGGGTTGCCTGAAGGAGGGTGAGAGAAGGTGGTGTTCCCATGTTCCCATCCAGACACATATTTGGCCAAGTCAGAGTTTAGACTAAGGTTAAGGCCAAACCTAGAAGTTTAGGTTTGATGGTGACAAGGGGATACCTAATTTTAACACGAAATCTCAGCAATTCTATAGGGATTATTACTCTCATGAGATTCCCACCATTCGCATAAAACCAAATTTCATTGCATTTCCTGCTGCTTTGACGCTATTTTCAGCCTCTTGTTCTGCACGTGAAGCAGATCTTCAAAAAAAAGGCATCTAAATTTTAGATCCTGCTTGGAAAAATATTTCTAGGAACAGGTTCCTAGTCAAATATTAAATCCAGAATATCTAAAACACTGATAGAAAGAGGGGTGTAGATAAATGCTAACACCTTAAAAATAAGGAGTAAATAAAATAAAATAAAAAAGTAAGGAAAGCATCAGAAAGCTGGAAATGACAACTGCTGGGAGGCCTGTCCCCTTGGAAAGAAACACCTTTCCAGAGAAGAGAGACTCTGGGTGTGTGGAAAGGTCTAAGCTGAGCCAGCTGGGCCTCCAGGCAGGTGAGTTTTCTGCCGTGCAGGGACAGAAACCATTTGGCAGGAAATAAAACAATCAAGGAGTTGGCAGGAGTCAGCCAGACTATCATTTTACTGCTGTTTAGGCTCGGGATGCAGTAACACGTTTGAAATAGGTTTGTTTCAATTCGGACTTACTCTTAAAGGAGCCTGATTTAACTTCTTCAAAGGCTCATTTTGGCAGGGTTTAAGGTACCCCTGTTAGTCTGTGCTTGGGTTTGAGCCCAGGTGTGTTCCTGCTCAGGGGAGTTACTTACAGATGGAAGTGCTGACAACATACAAGAGACAGTAGAGTACGGATGCACTGAGCAGATGTTTTACCTCCAATGATACAAAGGGAGTGTCCTGCACCTGCAGGGAGATCTGTTCCCCCTCTATGGTGAATTTTCTTGAATACAAAGCACCTGGTGGAAAAATAACATCATTAGAGTCAGTGACTGTAACAAAGAAGAAAGAGTACATAAAGGCCAAATGGAACTGTTGAAATGCAGATTTTTGAGGCTTATAATATATAGCTGCTTATAGAAAAGTGAGAGGCCCCAGAGCGGTTGTGGGGCTGTTTACTTAAGTAAAAGTGGTTTTGTATTTGCTATGTGGTCAAAGGACTTGAGTGTAAACCCAGGATGGAATCTGGGAAAGGTGGTGTATTGAACCAAATAGTCAAAGTGGGCACATAAATCCCATTCAAGTTTTCCATCCACACCATTGGCCTTTTAAAATGTGGACTGCATATATTTTTTTAATCTCAGACCAAGATATCCAGGTGTGGCCTGTAAACATAATGAGCTGTTTCCTATTGCATTTTTCTGGAAGTTTTTAAAAAAGGAAAGTATTCTCATTTTGGAGACAGAGTAAGTGACTGTATACAAACCACCTGGGTGCTCTTTGGGATTTGTGTGGTCTTAGCAGTCAGAGTTTGGTCAGAATCCCCAAAGACTGATCACTTTGAATCAGACTTTCAGTTAATCTGAATGACACATATTCAAGGCCAAATGACAGTTCAAACCATCTAGGAGTGATGCAGCTGTAATAAAACCATCACTATTCTGGGCTTGAACTCTGTTACTGGAGTGTCGGTTAAGTGACAATAAAAACTGAGGTTTTGATCTTCTGAACTAGCTGTGGCTGTGACAAGGACAGGTTCAGAGATTGATGTCATCATCATTTTACTTTAGAACTTAATACAAGTCACATGGACATGTGAAGAAATGCTATATCCACAGCTGTTGTGTAGAACCTTTCAGTCTCGTCCAAATACAATTGTCACTGCTGCATCTGAAACAATGCTCTTCATCTCAAACATAGAGAAATCCCACCTCTAGAAGACTAAGAAATTCAGTTTAACAGGGAAGTCAGTTAGTGACAATAACACCATCACTTCTCAAAATCACCTTTGGTTCAAGGAAACAGGTGTTTTTATTCCAGTGGAAAAGAGTCTGAGCTCATAGAAACATTCGAAATACAAGGAAACTTAGTATGGTAAAATTTGCTGTGTCTGAATCCAACATTATCATTCTGTGTTTTAATACTGACGGAGTGAGGGGATACAGCCCTTCTGGGATATTTTTATTTTTGAAATCACATCAGATTTTGAGCTGAAAAAGATGTTACTGTTTAATGGGAAGATAGTGCAGCCCTGAAACCAAGAGCAGACGACATATTATTCCTACCCAGTAACACATTGCAGAAAAAAAGAGCAGGTCCTTCCAGACACTGACCCAACCGAAGGAGAAGCATGGTCGAATGATCACGAATACACTGCCACCTGGTTCTTATTTCTGGCGTATTTGTTTCTTCTACAGCATGGCTGTTGGGCTGGTAGCTTAATGAGAAAAGCATGTGGTTCTCAGCAATGTCTCTGGCAGCGATCCATTGCAAAGCTCAGAAGTCCAACGTGATGTACAGCCTCCCATAGAAGAGATGAAGGAAAAGAAAGAGAAATAGCGCAGCCAACCATCAAGGTTACTTGGGGTCAGGGAGAGGGAGATGCGAGGAGGACCTTTCGGATTGTATTTCATCAGACAGGCAAAGATCAAAGCTGTCTTGTGCTGCCATCTCTTTTCCTAACTCATTGTTGGATACTCAGCACACATCTCCGAAGCGAAGCGATCACTGCTTTGAATCCTGTCCTCCTTCATCCAAAAGCTGCGAGATGGCCTACGTGTGGGATGTGCTGGTAGGTATGAGCACGGTGCACGGAGGTGCTTTCTACAGCACTGGCAATACGGTTGGCACTTTCTTGGAACAGGGGCTGTGGTTTAAACAGCTCACACGAACACATCCTCTGAGGTGTCAGGATTAAACACGAAATGCAGCAGAAGCAGTTTGCAAGGCCACTTTGCTTATCTTATGGAAATAAGACTTTGATTTGGAAGTTTTCCTTGTCATAAAAGCCACTGAGAAAAGGGAGTACACTGGAAAAGTTCTGAACTGCCTTTTACGCACTTTGGAATTCCTCTGGCTTCCCTGGGGTAACAGAGAGAGCAGCGTTGGGTTTCCGCGGTTTAGTCCATATGCAAGTTGTTCCTTGAGTCTGCATTTTAGTATAGGTATATCCCCAAGCAAACCTTGTACTCTGATCCTTTTCCATCAAGCTGGAAAAAAAAACCCCACCCAGCTAAAAGGATCATAAATAATGAGCTTTTGATTTATTGCTTTCATAGCTTGAGGCTATTAACTGAAAATATGCAGCTTATGGACATCTAACACTGCTTGGCTTTCCTGTAATATGCACCAGTCGCAAAATAGAGTAGATTTCTTTTCAAGCTAGCTGTAGGAGAAAAGCAGACTCACCAGTGTTGGCTTCATAGTCTCCAATAAATCTCTTCGTGAGAAAGCGCACAACCAGGGCTGTAAAACAATGAAAAAAATATGGGTCCTTAATGTGAAGCAAAATCAGTCTGTGCAGAACACATGTAATACCTTACTGGAAGAGTTAGTATAATATGAAACCAAGTTAAGCTTTGAATGGCTCACATATTATTCTGCAAACCCTTCTCTCAGCACTCACAGAAAGAGACTCTGGGCCAGGCTGTGATACCTAATGCAGAGTTTTTAGCAACGTGTGTTGGAAATGATCCTTTAGATTCAGTCTGGCTACTCAATGTAGGATACGGAGGTTTGTTTGTTGTGATTGCTGGTAAAACAATCTGACCTTTGGTTTGTAATAATTTAGAAAAACAGCAACAAGCCAGTAAACTGAAATTAATCCCAATAGCAAATTTAAGGCCTCTGCATCATTTATAAAGTGAGGCTGATGGATGTAATGGTTCTTCCCAGCCTTAGAAATCCTCAGCCCACCTCATGAAACCCATTAGTGAAATCTAATCACATCCAGCAAACAAATGGCATGTGCTCTGCACACACGGGACACGCTGCAGTGCCCGGGGCCTTCTTATTCACCTTCACCTGCAGTGCTTTCTCACGCTCTTGGATTAGAGTATTTTCCTTTTTTGGATCACTTTATAACACTTAAAATCCTGTCATGGCAACAGTAACATATTCTTGTAGTGCTTTCATCTCGGCAGATTCTTAATCATTTGCAAAGTCATTTAGTTAATAGTTAAACAAAAGGGTTTATTCTGCAAAAAACTCTATCACAGGTTTCATTTGGAGCAATATTTTTTTGGATGGATACTGGGTCACCTCTTTAGTGCTCTTAAATGAAAGTCTGTGCAGCTATCTTCAACAAACTACTTAAAAATAATATGAAAATGTGGCTGCTTCAAATCCAAAACAATCAAACACTTTACTGAGTGCTGTGGAACCTCAGATGGAGTGAAACAGATCTGACTTTAATTCTGAAATAATGAACCATACATTCAAAAGCTTTACCCTCTTCTCTTCTCCTTTGGAGAATAATACAGGAAGATGCATCTTGTACACTGCTATTTTTCTACAGAGCATAAAACATTTACAAGAGGAGAATAAAAACCACTAGTCCCATTTTTGGGGTGTGGAAATGTAGACACAGTTAAATAATTTGCACAAGAGCAGGTAGAATCATCAGTGAGTTCACAGCTCCCGACACAGTGCCCTCTCCTCTCAACTGCCACCTCATGGTGGCTGCTCACCCAGAGCTACAGCAAATCTGCCTCACCAATTACTCAGTGCACTTCAAAACAAAAGCAAAACCAAAAAAACACCATCATTTAAAATGTTCAAGCTGCAACAGTTAATGGTGTTCACAGCCTTGGGTCCATCTGAGCTGCAAATGAGCTCCTAAGTACAGCTGGAGGAAAAAAGCCCAGAAGTCCACCTGGGGGCTTACCTGTCTTGCCAACGCTGCTGCCGCCCAGTACCACCAGCTTGATGATTTTGTTGGGCACGCAGTCTAATACGGGATACTCTGGTATGGGGAGCAAGAGAAAGTTAGTAGAATACTGTGACATCGTATCCTGAGAGATGAGACGCATGCCAGAAATGAGAGCTCTTCAACTCCAGCAGGAGTTGGGGGAGAGAAGGAGGAACACAGCTTCTCGGCGTCTGCTCTTGGCTGTATCTCCTTGGAGGGCGAAGCCTTCTCATTTCATTTAAGTCGCTTCCCTGAGGAACGTTAGAGCGACCGGCCTCCTCTTCCTGATGCCTCCGCTCAGACAGCAACTTTGGAAAGCAAAAGGGAACTTTTTGATCAGCCCCCGTGAAAACTGACTCCTCCATTCCCCAGCCAATCACAACCGAAACCATGACATTCCTCCAGCCGGGCACCGAGCGGGTGCCTCCATCAGCCACGCTCCCTCGCTCGCTCCCCGCTTTATCTCCCCGCCGCCTGCTTTATGTGCTCTCCCCTTGGCTCTTTGCTAAAACGAGATTCTTCTGCTTTACAGTCATCAGAGTAGTGTTTGCAGCGAGATACAGTCACCCCCACGCTCTGCTCTAATTCCACTTTGAATAATGCCGTTCTGCCTGTCTAGTTTCTTTGCATTTTCAATTGGCTCCAACTCCATGCTCGGTTGTTCTCCCTCTCCTATTGTGTCCTGCAGTCGGGCCCCTTCAGCTGAAGCTGATGGGACGCTCCTCTTCAGGAAAATAAACACATTTCCCCCCCCCCTTCCCCAGTTTTCAGGCAGCTGTGGGTTATTCCAAAAGACAAGCTCACATATGGATCCTCCAGGATACATTTGATCTGCTGGTTTATGCATGTTGTTAGTCTTAATGGCCCTCTGGAATGTGGGTTAGCATTGGGTTGGGACACGGCAGTTTCTCCAAACATGGAAAAGTCAATTTATGGCTGGCGACAGACTTGGGAAGGCTGAGGAGGACTCGGTATCCTTCTGTGGGGCGAGCCAGACAGAGGGAACGAAGAAAGAACGGCTTCTATAGGAAAAACTAGCATATTTTTAAGACAGCTGGCGGCTGTGAGGTCTGTTGGGATGACAGCATGTAACTGTACACGAGCTACAATCGACTCTCAGTTATCAAGGAGAACGGGGAGGGAAGAAAAAGGGAAGAGCAGTGGGGAGGGAATGACCCAGATAAAGCAAAACTGCAAATAATATAAAACAGATGTAAATTAAACTACAGAAAACATAGCTAGAGCATTCATCATTGAAAAAACTTCTCAAAAGAGGTCTGCAAGGGGCAGGAGCAGCTTTAGGCAGCAGTGGGAGGAGGTGAGCCTGCCTGGTGCAGGCAGAAGACTTCTGAGACAGGTACTCCATCACGCCACGGGGGAGCCAGGGACATTAATGGAGAGTGGCACCACAGCTAATCCCCCTGCCAGGGACCTAAGGATGCAGATTTTTCCTATCTTCCGTACACTCCTGGCAGGCAGAAGGCACTCACAGCTCATGGCTCATCACGTAGAGGCCACAGCCACCAAAAAGGCTTCATCTGCCCAGCTGCTTTCCCACCATGGCTTCCAGTCACAGCACACACGTGAGCTCCCCCCCCCAGGTTTTTAGAGGCCACGGGAACCATCATGAGGATGGGAAATCAGGCCAGGTCTCTAGATTCCCACCCCTTCCCAAAGCACTGGGGCCCAGGTTGTGAACTGATCCCAATTTCCTCGCCAGCATCACTGAGGACGTGCTGAGTGGGAACTGGCTTTAGGAAAATCCAGCTTTGGTGCAGTCCTGTGAAATAAGGACAAGATTCAGAAGATTTATGGATGTGTCACTTTTCTAAGGCTCCGTTTCCCCTCCAAAAAATATGTCTGAAGCAGAATTTGTGCAGAGTTGCTGTCTAAGCACCAAGTGTTATTACTTTGACCATCATGACTATCAGCTGATGAAGAGGTGGAACACAATGTCTGGAGGGTGACCCAGCTGACAGTACTGGGAGGGAGCCGCCAGATCATGTGTCTTTTGGGACATGGCTCCTACACGAATGGTTTTCAAATCTTCCAGCGTAAATTTACTTCCAGATTTTTGCAAACATCCAAACACTGAAGAATCTTTTCCAGGAACTTTCATTACCAGAGTGCTTTAGTCTCACACAAGTTTTCTAAGAAACGGGAAGATGAGAGGAGGTATAGGAAAATGCTCAAAATCTTGTGGTCAATTAAGAGGGCACTTTGAACCGTGTTATTGAGCTGGACACGTTATAAATTTTGGGATTAGCTAGCACAGTGTGTAACCATCCGCCTCTCTAAGTGTAGGATGTTGGAACCTTTGTTACCACTTGCTATTAAAAGCACATGTTAGTGAGTAATATAAAAGTATTCATCAGAATAGTCCTCCTCTAAAACCAAACAGTAATATATCTATCAGCTTCTAGGTGGCCAGAGGAGCTTTAGCCCAGGGAAAAAAGCCAGATAAGTTAAGCAAGATCATGGGGAACATTGTATATGAGCACAAACATTCCTAGAAGAACACAGATCTGCTGGCTTCCTCCAAACAAGAGGCAATATGATCACCAGAAACAAAAGTTCAAGTCCTTTTGGGTCACCAAACATTGTGCCAGAGCTGAGGAACTCCAGGAGGGCCTCAAAAAAAGCGAGCGAGTGCAAATAAAGTTGGTGGGTGAGCTTTAGTCTAGATAAATGTAAGGTAATGCAACTGGAGAAAATGAATATCAAGTGTGTTTAAATTATGCTGAACTTGGATGTGGCACTCACAAAATAGAAAAGAGGCTTTGACGTCATCCCTGGCAGTTCACGCTCCTCAGCCCAGCGTGCAACACCACCAAAAAAAGCCAACAGAATGTTGGGTATCCTCGGGAGGGGAAGGGAGGAGACCCTTACCAAAAAAAAGACATTAAGGGGCTGGAGCGCGTCCAGAGAAGGGCAACAGAGCTGGTGAGGGGTCTGGAGAACAAGTCTTGTGAGGAGAGGCTGAGGGAACTAGGAGCCTGGAGAAAAGGGGGCTGAGGGGAGACCTTATTGCTCTCTCCAACTCCCTGAAAGGAGGGTGTAGCCAGGGGGGGTCGGTCTCTTCTCCCAAGAAACAGGTGATGGGACAAGAGGAAATGGTCTCAAATTGCCCCAGGGGAGGTTCAGATTGGTGAGTAGGAAAAATTTTTACACTGAAAGGGTTATTAATCCTTGGAATGGGCTGCCCAGGGCAGTGGCTGAGGCACCATCCCTGGAGGGATTCAAAAGCCGGGTTGACATGGAGCTTAGAGACAGGGTTTAGTGATGGTTTTTATCAGAGTTAGGTTGATGGTTGGACTCGATTATTTTAAAGGCCCCTTCCAACCCAGACAATTCTGTGATTCTATGATTGATTCTATGACATAGGGTAGCATTTTGCTCCCTACGTAAACCGTCGGGGCATCCCCGTCACCAGAACAGAATGGGGTCCCATCTCATAGTGGGGCTGTGAGGGCGCAGAGCTGGGCCCCAAACCCTGCCATGGGCTGGGCCCCAAACCCTGCCATGGGCCTGGAGCAGCTGGGGTGTGAGGAGAGAGTGGGAAAGCTGCTTCCCATGTGCTGGTGCGGATGCTGGTGCTGACACGAGAGAGGAGACGTGCGGGGGCAGGGATGAAAGCCCAGTGGTGGAGGAAATGTTGAACTGCTTCTTTTGGCAGCTGTGATGGCTTCTGGTTGCTGAAAACAAATGTGAAAGCAGTTTGAGGCTGCATCTTGGAACCAGACCAACCCATTTCTAGTTCCTTTGCTAATATGGTTCAATCTACATTTCTTATGCACGAGCACAGGCTCCCTGTGCTTCTAACCAAGGCTTGTTTCGCTCTCTGCAGAAATCTCTGCACCCCCAAAAAAGGGGGTTTAGTAATAATAATAATAATAAAAAAAACAGCATATTCTCCAAAAGTTTTAAATCTATTCTCAAGCTCCTGCTCCCCCCCACCCCTCCCCTAACTTTTAGCCTCTATTTCTGCAAGAATTCGAATAAGATCTAGAATAAAAGCCAGAGGTTTTCAAATCTGACCCTTATCTCATTTTCTAGATTGTCAGAACAGTCTTTTCACTGAGTGAAACCAGGCAGAAGGATTCACACCAGTGGAGATTGTATAACCCTTGGCGTGTACAATAAGAATTGTTTTTAAAAGAGATTGTCATTGTTTGTGCACAATGGACTTATATTTAGCTAAGAAAACCATGTTTTAAATTCAAATTCTCTTGGAAAAACAATAGCTTAAATTAGAGGGAGAATGTTTGCAAAACTCGGAGCAACTTGAAAAACATTTGGATGATTCTGGAGATTTCAGTAACCACTCCTTGGGCTGCTCCATGCAAAGATGTGTGCCTTTGCATGCTGCACGGAGATTATGTTATTTCCACACCAAATTTTTTACAGATTTATTTATTTATTGGTCTGTGTTGCTTTTGGCTACGTTTTTTTTATCAGATTTTCTATTTTTATTGTTGTTGGCACTCTTGCACATCTCCAGAGATTCAGCATTCTAAAAATAAAAATATTTGCCATTACCATAGTGCTTTTCATATGAGGATGTCAAATTGGTTTAAAAACTGGATATAATTATTCCTCACACGTTTTATCAAAGGAGTAACAGATGAGCAGAGCCAGAGTGATCTTGCTTAGATCCTGGCACGCTGGGAAAAGGGCGGCTGTTGTCACTCTGTCCCCTTCTGCCTGGCACTGGGAAAAATAATGTTATTTGTAAGGGTTATGTTTGCCTCCAGTATCTCTCAGATGTTTTTGTACAGTATATTGACGTTACAGTGACATGGCTAGAGAAGAATGGCTCATTTCTGAGCAGAAATGCTAAATACGATGCTGGGGAAAACGCCAGTTGCTTTGGCAGATGCTGTGATGAAACTCGTTGCTGGCAGCTCGTGTCCACGACCCCGCTCCTGAATTTATCCCAAACAACCCCAGATTCAGCTCTGCAGCTTTGTCTGCCCGTCTTTTTCTTTGGTGCAAACTTGGGGCCCAAAGGCCAGTTCTCACACTGCACTGAACAAAAGGAGTGTTTTAACCATCTTTTCTCTCCCAGGAAATAAATACCCTCAGAGTGGGGAAAGGGAAATAAGAAACACCTTTGCAGGAGGTAAGAAAGGGAGAGAACAGAATGTGAAGTGTGCAAGGACATCAAGACAAGAGGAAATGGGCACAGACTTGAACATAAGAAGTTCCATCTCAACATGAGGAGGAACTTCTTCACTTTGAGGGTGACAGAGCCCTGGAAGAGGCTGCCCAGGGAGGTGGTGGAGTCTCCTTCTCTGGAGACATTCAAACCCACCTGGACACGTTCCTGTGGGACCTGCTCTGGGTGACCCTGCTCTGGCAGGGGGTTGGACTGGATGATCTCCAGAGGTCCCTTCCAACCCCATGTCATTCTGTGATTCTGTGAGGAATCTTTCTGCCTGTGCTTGGGATTCACCTTGTGTGGACCCTGATCATGGGTAAAATGCATTAAAAATTCATCCGAGCAGTTTAGCAGTAACCTCAGAAAATGTTGTTTGGGGACAAGACTGCCATTTTAGCACCATATTTGTACCCAGCACAAAGTTGTTCTGATCCTGAGGCCAAAGGGGACGGAAGTGTCCTCAGATACTATTGTGACAGCTGTGATAAATCATATTTGATTCTATTTTGAGATGTAAGGGAAGCAATCATTTAAATATATAGTTCAATTTGGTTAAACACTGTACAGATTCCACTATTTCTGTATTTCCTGTCCCTAATTTTGTTGCATTGCCCTTCATGGAAACCCTGTAAAAAGCACGTGTCCTTTTTCTTTTCACTTTTAGCATATTTTGTAAGATTTGGGGGTTTTTTTTAGGTTGTGGAATACTCTCCCTTGGGAGCCTGTAGTAGATGACGTGGAAAGTACAATGTGCATAAGAGAACATCGCTGCAGGCGAGCAACTCAAATAGAATGGAAACATCTTGGCCTCATAAAAAAGTTTGTGCTTTGGAAACTGAACCATCCTCCCTTCCCTGCAGATATTCCCACAGGACTGGGGCTGGAGTAAGGGGCGGTCTGTGGAAAAAGCATCACAGAATCACAGAATGACATGGGGTTGGAAGGGACCTCTGGAGATCATCCAGTCCAACCCCCTGCCAGAGCAGGGTCACCCAGAGCAGGTCCCACAGGAACGTGTCCAGGTGGGTTTGAATGTCTCCAGAGAAGGAGACTCCACCACCTCCCTGGGCAGCCTCTGCCAGGGCTCTGTCACCCTCAAAGTGAAGAAGTTCCTCCTCGTGTTTAGGTGGAACTTCTTATGTTCCAGTTTGTGCCCGTCACCTCTTGTCCTGTCCCTGGGCACCACTGAAAAAAGACTGGCCCCATCCTCCTGACACCCATCCTTTAAGTATTTGTAGGTGTTAAATTAGCCAGACGACAACCATTTCTACTCATCCCTGGCATCATGAGGGGTGTTTTCTTCTGGCATGGATTTTTTGCTTCTGGGACGCGCTGCGTGAAGTGCTATATGGCGACTCGGCAACGTTTGTCACTCCCTTCTCCTCCTGGGTTCACAATGGATGCCGTTGTCACTCGTAGAGCTGTGCTCTGAAAGAGCCCTTTTTGTCATTTTGCTGAAACGGGGACACGTTGTGCAGAACAGCAAAGGATTCCTCGGTGCACAACCACTGTCACACTCCACCATGGCACTCGGCATCACTGTAAAAACCTGTTTGTGAGTGCTCACAGCCCCTGAAAAGAGTCTCGGGAAAGGCAGAGCTTCAGTGTGTATTTCAAGGTGTTTTGGTGCCCTGGGGTGGCCATGGTGTCCCTCACTGGGGGGTTTGGTGACATCTCCCAGCTCCATCCCTGTGGGGATGGCATCTTCCTCCAGTTTTTCCAGTGATATGTGCAGCATCACCCATTGCACTGGGACCTCCAGCCACCTCCCTGGGCTGAGGGACATCACAGCATGTCTCACCTGGGCTGAGGGACATTGCAGCATACCTCGTCTGGGCTGAGGGACATCACAGGATGTCTCGCCTGGGCTGAGGGACATCACAGTACATCTCACTTGGGCCGAGGG
The DNA here is from genome assembly GCF_001431845.1 of Calidris pugnax. Taxonomy (NCBI): domain Eukaryota; kingdom Metazoa; phylum Chordata; class Aves; order Charadriiformes; family Scolopacidae; genus Calidris; species Calidris pugnax. The sequence continues at coordinate 652,138 of NW_015090995.1, forward strand.
ACATTGCAGCACATCTCGTCTGGGCTGAGGGACATCACAGGATGTCTCGCCCGGGCTGAGGACATCACAGCACATCTCATCTGGGACAAGGAACATCACAGGATGTCTCACCTAGGCTGAGGGACATCACAGCATGCCTCACCTGTGCCGAGGGACCTGCAGCACGTCTCGCCTGGGCTGAGGGACATTGAAGCACATCTAGTCCCCAGCCACCCCCACAGCTGTACCAACCCCATTTCGGCAGAGAGGGAAGCCACAGCCCGGCCCCGCGGTCACCCTGAGGGAGGCCTCACCGGGGCGACGCCACACCGGCCTGGAGCAGGGTTCTTGGCGGGGTCGGGCTGCCCGGGGCGGAGGAGGAGGGAAGCCGGGGGCCGGCTGGGTCCGGGAAGGCGGTGGAACCCCCGGGGGCGGGGCGCGGGGCGCAGCCGGCGCCATTTGGCGACCGCACCGCCGGCGCCCGGCCCCGTTTGGCGGTTGCGCCACCTGCGGCTCCGGCTGCCGCTGTCAGTTGGGCGGCTGCGTCCCAACATGGCGCCGGCGGCAGC
>NW_015090995.1:652865-653189 GCF_001431845.1 Calidris pugnax
GGGTGGCCGGCGAAGGGCCCCGCTGCCGGCCCCGGGCGGCGGGAGCGGCCCCGGCGGGACTGAGGAGGGCCCCGCCGCGGCCGGGCGCAATAAGAATTAGCAAAAGTGATTAAAACCCAGGTTTTAAGGGGGGAACCGCCGCTTGTCTGGAAAGGGGGGAGTTTGTGGGGGGCGGCGGCCTCGCAGGGGGCCGGGTGAGGCCGCGCCGGGGAAGGGGCGAGGGAAGAGGGGTCGGTGAGGCTGGGCTGAGGGGGGAGCTGCTCCCAGCCCCTGTTTTGATGGATTTGGAGTAATTAAGCCCTAATGGCGGGGGGGGGGGGGGGG
>NW_015090995.1:653199-698180 GCF_001431845.1 Calidris pugnax
AGAGGTGGCCGGGGCAGCAGGGAGCCCTCTCCCGAGATGGGAACCGGCTCCCTTCGGGTGGGTGTGTCAGCCCTTGGCAGGGATATCGCCAGGGCAGGTGGATGCTTTCCCTCCGAGAGGGAGGAACTAAGGGAATTACCGGGCGTTAATTCCTTTTTCTGGCTGGGATCACAGCCATTTGTTGTGGTAACTAGGCTCCATTTAAAGGTTGTCATACTAGTTTATAAAAGCTCTGTAGTCGTTTCCCGTGAATGCCTGTAAGAGGCTATCATCCATCCGTACTGCTGCTGAAAATCCGGCAAGAGGGAGGCTGATAATTGCATGATTATGCAGAATTTTTAATGAAGTTACATTGCTGCGTAAATAGAGGCCGGTGAGTGGTTTGTCTAGCACTAAAGCACAGCTGACTCATAATAAAATATTGCATCTTGTTAATGATACGCCATCTAAACATTTCACAAAGATTCGTTCTGTGATACTGTGAGGAGTTTAATCAGTATAAGCCATTACAAGGGCTTGAATTGCTGAAATCCAACACAGACTCAGGCTGAAGGTATTTAGTATTTTAGTATTTTGGTTTTTGTGGTCAAACTTCAGTTTTAGGTCTCATTTGAAGCAGGAGCAAGCCAGAGAGGAGGCTGCAGTGCCAAAAGGGGCTTTTGCAGACCAACTTGCTGGACCTGATTTCACACGTGTGTAAAGGTGCAGAGTCTTTCCTTTACTTTTCCACGTAGGTACCGACTACTGCTTTTGATTAACTAAAAATCCAGTTGAACTGAACCACAGCAGTGCTGTGCAGAGACGAGTGTTTGGATTTTCATACTACTACTCTTAACAAGGGAGATTAATTATTTAATCTTTGTGTAACTTCTGGCAATGGATGCCTTTGTTGCAGAAGACTTCCCAGAACTTCATGCTTTGCCAATCTCACTAGATTATTTTTTTTTTTCAACATAATTGGTATTTTTAATTGCCCATCACAAACGTGGGTGGAATTAAGGTCATGAGTGGTGGCTGAATCACGACTTCGTTGTGGAGTTCTGCACCCCAGAGGCTCAGTCCCACATAATATTTTGGGTGCATTCCTGAGATCAGCTGACTGAGCCTCAGATTAAGAGGGCAAATGTAAGGCAATGCATTTTCCTGTGAGTCCGTAGCTGAGCCTGAATACAGCCGTTCCAGGGTTTGGGATTTGCTTTTGGAGACTTTTGGCTATAGATAATCAACCTTGGATTCACTTTCACTCCTGTGCTTACCTTGAATTTGGATGACAGAAGATACTTGTAGCCTACCAATGTCCCTTCTGACATATGGTGCTGTTATTTTTCAACAGGAGACTTTTTGCAATAATACAGCTTCGGGGAGGTGGGTTCTCCTCACTGTTTTTGTTTCAAATGGAGAATGTACTGTTTCATTTCTCTGCACAAAATGTTGAGTGGTGCTGCTTGCACTAAATGATTGTATGAAACTTGCTTCCAAATTTCTTATAGAGCTGTTTAATCAAATGCTATGGAAGTTTTCAGCATCGGTGTTCTAGATGCATATATAGGTTGGCTAAACTTACTGTCAAGCTCACTATTTTTTAATTCAGCCACCCCAGAAGAATTAAGGTCTGCATGTTATATTTTAGAATTCAATCGGTTTATTTGCATCTACTTCAATTAACATCCAGTAAGTAAAAATACTGCTTGCTGTGTCGTAATGCAAATATGAAAACCCTAAGACTTCATTATAAAAACATTTAATTACATTAACAAAGCCCCTTTGGTGAACTACTTTCTTCAGGATTGTGCTAATATGTGGTGACTGTACAGTACTTTACATCTTTTTAGTAAAGTTGCAGTTTTTACTGGCACTTCCAGTCATCATCTGTGCTTCAGGCTGGAAAAGTGAAACGCAGGTTTGTGACCCTCTCGGACCCCTCGGTCAGTCCCCATCGCAGGGACTGGTGGTTCTGGCTTTCTGTCTCAGACACTCCTCTCTTCTGCAATCTCTCTTTTAAAACTAAATTCAGTGCCCCATCTCACTGAAAGACAGCAGTATAGTTATAACTTTAATCATATCCCCACCCCTAAAATCCAGGTTTTTGCAGCGTGGGTCAGCTCTCCTGTGCTTCTTGAGCGTTGTGTTTCCTTGATGTGAGCGCCGTCCCTTTTTCAGCCATTGCCTAACGTTCGTGTGGCAACTGCAGCGTTGGGAGGGCTGGAAGCTCATAGGAAAATACTTGTTCATATGAATATGATTCATTGCCTGGTGAGGCTGCTGACACTGTACATCAAGGGCCACCAACCAGACCTCTGGTTCTCTGCTCTGTCCCTTGGACTTAAGTTTTGTTTCCCAGCCCTTATCTTTACCGGTTTCTGTTTTCTTTCTGCAAGCAGCTGCAGAATTCACGGGGAGAGTGAAATAGAGAGCACTACTTCCACAATTTGTTACCCTTCATGATAAATGCGTAGCTTCTGTTGAAAAAGTATTTAAAAGTGGTATCTTTGTAGTTCTGTGGCATGGTCGTGGGCAGATGCGAATCCTCTCTTGGCTGAGGAGAGAGAGCAAGGAGGGCTGAACTTCCAGGGCTCTGACTGGATCATTTAATCCAAAATGCGCCTGCTGCGCTCTGAGGGGCCGAGACAGTCAGTTGTAGAACTGAGTTTTTGAGTCAGGAAATGGGTCTTTTTGTTGCATTGACAATAACATTTTGTTGTTGTTGTTGGAGAAGCAAACCAGAACACCAGAATGGAGCAAGGTGTGAAGTCTCTGACAGCTGATTTTTTGAAAAGTCTGTTGTTAGCTGTTTGGAGAAAGATTGGTGTTTCTTGGTTGGCTAATTAGGGACACTTCCCCTAGATTCATGTCTAATTGTTGGCTAAACCAGTAAGACATGCCTGAAGAACTCAAATCCAGTATACAAATTGGTGGTATTCTTATTCTGCTCCTCTGAATCAGCCCAGCGTGGATATAATTATTAATGTCAGTGCTAGAGAAGAGATGACTGAATCATTTGTAAGTAATACGTTGCCATTTGCCACCTGAATAATTTACACTATTCAGTTCAAGCAGGGCTTTCATGTCCCTGATGTATAATATTTGCCTTGCTGCTGTTTCACCTATATTTGTAGAACTTTGCTTTAGCTTTATCAGAGAAAGAGCATTTATAGCTGGGGAGATATCACCGAGGCAGTGGAAAGAAGGGAGGATGAAAGTAAAGCCAGCTGAGCAGAGTCCTGTTCCCAGCACTGCTCTGCTGCTTGCTTGACTCGTTAAGCTGAAGGAAAAATAATATTCATCTTTGCACCCAGCTTGAGAATAACCTGCTTTTTTTTAGGGAAAAAAACACCACCCTGTGTGACAGAGCTGACAGCCAGCTCAGGTGCAGAGCACACAGGTCTCCTTTGAATGATTTTTTTTTTCTTTTTTTTTTTTTTTTTTAGGGTTTTACAGGACTCCTGAACTACCACATGGAGGAGTTTTTCTGCTCTGCTGGTATCTGTTTTGATCCCAGATTGTCTCTAAATCTGAAGATTTCATGACTTCACTGTCCCTGGGAAAATGAGAGATCCTAACTGTGTTGTGCTGTGGAGTCCTGGGCAAACTGGGCAGTGCATATTTCATTAGTTGAGACTAGATATTAATTATACTGGAGGACCTCTCGTGCAGAGCTGTTACAGTTTAAAAATGAGGTATGAAAGCCTGGGAAAAGATGTTAAAATAGCAGAGTGTAGCTAGTTCAAGAAGTGCTCTGTGTTATTGGATCTTCATTGTTTTGTTCTTTAGTCAGGTTTTAGAGCGAATGCTTTTAATACATTGAATCCATCACTTAGTATCTTGTTCCTATTAAAAAAATTAATGGCTTCCAGTATTGGCTCATACAGATGTCAATTTGGGAGATTCCTAGACTTGTTGCCAAAATAAAGGGCTGCTGTAGATTATTGTTTTGTTTCTTATGTCATATTTTATATTTTCAGCTCCTTTCCTAATGATTTATCCACTTAAGCTCTCGTGTTGGGAATATATACATGTTCAGATCCACCGGTGGCCCCTCTGTCTGACTTTTCCTGGTGTCTCTGTGCCTATTTAACCCGTTCCTGTGTAATGCCTGAAGTTACAACCCGTTCATAAACCTGTGCTGTTATGTTTTGCCTTCCATCAGCACCCACTTCCTCGCTTTTTACAGTATTGTTCCTCCACTGTTTGATGTGTGAAAGCCATGATAAAATCCTATCACCAGCTCACAAAAGAACAATACTGGTAAGCTCTGGGCCTGTAGATCTGTTTGTGTTTGTTCTTTTAGAGGGCCAAAAAGCTGTAAAATATCTGAGCGCTGTACTAGCCAGACATCTACTCCTATCTGTGTTACTAGGGCATTGGAGAGAAACCCAAGGTCAGGAGAAATCTTGCGGAGCTTTTCCAGATGGATGAACGTTTTGGTAAACTGGGAGGCAGTGGCTGAGAAGGGGGAAGTAGGTTGCTCACAGTGCCACATTGCGAAGGACTCTAAGCAGTACTAATTTTAAAGAGCATAAAATTACAGAATTTCACAAGCGTGTATGACTTGCTCTGCCCTCGGAAGCGCAGCCCAGATCCTGTGGACCTGGCAAGACCAGCTCCTAATTGAATAAACATTTACGTGAAACAGTTTACAAAGCCTTCTATATTAATTTATTTAAAAACACTCTCGTTAAGACTTCAGGTTTTAAACGCATTGTAGCAGTAAACTTATTGGGAAATACAGCCTTTTCTAATTTCACTGTGGTCCCCGTGACACTGGCTGTAGCCTGAGTGCTCTGTGTGAAGAGTGGGCAGAGCCAGCGCTTTCCTGCCTGCCCTGAAAGGTTGTGCAGATTAAGAAGATTCCATAGTATTTGGAAGCCTTGGAAAGTCTGTGACACTGTTACACCTGCTCCTTTCAAGATTATCAGTTTGTTTTGCCCGCGTAAGCATGCCAAGTGCTGGAATCCAAGGTTCAATTTACCATAATTTGTTAATGCCTGGAACGGCAGCTTTCCGGGATGCGTGAAAAGGGATCATTTCAAACCCCAGATGACAGTGAGTGATAGCTGAGCTGACAGCTCTTTTTATCTGACTTCAGTGCTACACAACCAAGGAGTTCTAAAAGACGTGGAAACAATATCTAATTCTGTGTTTAGAAAATCATGGCTGTGTGTTCTATAAACTGTTCCAGGAATCCAGCACCAGCTCTGCTCCTGTCTGCGCTCCCCCACATGGTAATTTTAATAGTCCTGAAGCCTGAATTATCATGGCTAATACAGCAAAGTAAGTGCAGGCAGCCTTTATAAAATGCATCATCTCAATCAGATTTCTTTCCTGAAAGCTTTTAGTTTGCTCTGGTTTGGCCTACTTGGGTTTTTTCCCCCCTTTTATTTTGATTTTGGTTTATTTGTTCACTCTTTACACAATGTATTTAACCAGCTTTTCTAATCTTGAGAGCTGCCCGATGGTGTCCCTTGGAGCCTTTCTGCCCAACTTGAAAGCTGCGTCCCAGTTTTTTTCAAATGCTAAATCTTATCCAACCCTAATTCGTTAAAAAGAGTCAAATGAGTAATTAGAGACTTCAGCAAGACTTATGGGCCGTGTATGTTCTCTTAAATATCTGGTCCTTTTTTTTTGCCTTTCTTGAAGGGAGATATTTTTTGCGGGCAGGTGCGTGCTGTGCTCTCAGTGGGAATAAACTGGTTCCAGTCCAAAAGCTGAGTTAGTGTGGGATGGAGCCCAAGGCAGTATATCACAGGGGATTTTTATGTCAACAGGCTGTTACACCAACCACATTGCACAGCTCCTGAGCGTGCCTGCAGCCCGAATGAAAGTTCAGAGATAGCCCATGTTCCACTGCTTTAATGGCTCCATTTCAACTGAATGATACTAATTGCAAATTTATTGTTGAAGAAAGGCTGTATCTTCGGATTTCCATGGACTGTTTGCAGAGTGTTTTAAGTTAACTGATGGTCTCTAGCTCGTTAAAAGTAATCTGCTGATGAGATTAGTCTTGTATTTTAGATAAGGCTAAAGCAGCTGACATATAGATGCATAGGAAGCTACAGTTTAAACATTATATGAAGTACAGATAGGAGTTTTTCTGGAACTTTGGGAGCAGTAATACATATATATGCTGATTTTAAGAGTTGTCTTCTGAAAATCTCCTGCTGTCTACAAATGGAGCAGCTAAATCTGTGGAGCACCCCAAAATAAGCACAGCAGTGACATACTCAGACTTCTTGTAGATTTTGTCAGGATCATTAGTATTAAAAAAGTTGTTTCTGATTGTATTTTTTTGAAAAGATTAGAAGGGCTTCATGGTTCTAGTTACTTCCTTTTGTTGTATTTTAAGAAACTGCTTCATCCTTATTAGCATTTAAAAACCTCTAGCAGCGTTTATTTGACAAGTGTACTGTCTGTTTAGGTATGTAAATCTCTGTCTCCTTCTAAGAAACCAAACACATCTTTAGTATTTTATGTCATTATGTTGAGCTAGTAATGAATGGTTAGAAATCCATTGACAATCTGCTGTTGCGTGGATTTTCCTGGTGAATTTCAAAAACACTGTATAATTGGAGCACATCAGAAATGCCGGTTGCAGTGTAGCCACCTTTAATCACTATTTTAATGTTGGGTTGTGTTTTTTTTTTTGGATCTTCACTTACTATCCCTCTTTTTTCACCGTAGTTTCTTCTTATTTTCTTACTGTACTTCTTTCTCTCTTCCAGCCTATCCCATAAAAGAGAGAGGGAGTTGGGGGGGTTCAGCCTGGAGAAGAGAAGGCTCCGGGGAGACCTTCGAGCCCCTGCCTGTCCCTAAAGGGGCTCCAGGAGAGATGGGGAGGGACTCTGGATCAGGGAGGGGAGCCACAGGAGGAGGGGGAACAGTTTTAAACTGAAAGAGGGGAAATTTAGATAAGATACTGGGGAAGAATTCTTTGGTGTGAGGGTGGTGAGAGCCTGGCCCAGGTTGCCCAGAGAAGCTGTGGCTGCCCCATCCCTGGAGGGGTTCAAGGGCAGGTTGGAGGGGGCTTGGAGCAACCTGGTCTGGTAGGAAGTGTCCCTGCCCAGGGCAGGGGGTGGCACTGGATGATCTTTAAGGTCCCTTCCAACCCAACCCATTCTGTGATTTTATAGGTGTCACACCTCCATGTCTCCAGTTTAGAACATACACCCAGCTGCTTCTATCGGGTGGATTGTGCTGACGTGGGACGCTGTACCCTTCACTGGTGTGAAACCAGCACCCTCCAAAACGTGCAGCCTGAGCCCTCCTCGTGTGCCAGCTTCATCCTTGGCAGAATTGCAGTTTAGCAATGGTAAATGCCATAAACTTCTCTGCTTCCCCTCACTGAATCTCAAGGCTGTTATCAAAAGGACACTGGGATCTTCCCACTCGTAACCCTTTCCCATCGTCTGCTTTGTGAGGTTTTTTTTTCCCCCCTCTTTTTATAGCTTCATTGCCTCTCTCCGCTCACTGTTTGCTCGAGCTGCAGTACAGCATTGACCTGATTATTTTTGACAAGAGCCCTGAATAACAGCAAGGATACTGACCCGATGTTGGGCTAATTTGGATCCTATTTTACTGCAGCTAGAGCAGCAGCTGCTTCGTGCTCAGAAGACCTTGCTTATCAAGATAGGAGGACATTGCTTTTAGAACCATTTCCACGTCTGCAAAGTTACCTCCAGAGTAGTAAAAAGGAGATATTTATAAATGGAAGTGTGAATTCCTTCCAAGTGTGAAAGATAAAAAAAAATCTGACTGGTATAGCTGGTTAATCTGAAATGATAGTCCACTTATTCTCAGGCAGGTTTTGCAGAGGACCAGGATTTCACTGAAACTTGGTAAAATTCATTGTAGTAAATAAGGGGAAAAGTTGTATCTGGAAGCAAGACCGGTGGGGATGGTGGATGTGTGGATTTCTGTCAGGAGTCGACCATAGTTCGTGTTCTGAGCTCTGTAGTTGTCATTAATCATTCCCAGCTGTTCTTCTGTTCATCAGTAGCTGCAGAAGAACTCTTGGCCTTATTATAATTTCTGCTGTAAAGCTACTTATCACTTTCCTACTTTCTATACATAACTCTTCTTCATCTTCCAACAATTATTTCTTCTTATGAATCTTGTCCGATAAGTGAATGCCATCTATAAGCCATTTGTCTGTAAGAATAATTACAAATTCAAATAAGTTTAAGGGCACAGAAGTATTTAAGCCCCTGGAAAGTGTTGATACGTTTTCAGTTCCTGAAATCAATTAACTCTAGACCAGGGAAAATGCTCATTTTTTTTGCAGGAATCGTCACAAACTGTAGAGCGTGTGAGAGACCGTAATGCCTGAGCATTCTCCTTTCTTATCTCCTTTGGTGATGCGATGACTTGGCAGCATCATCTGGCTAAGAAATAGAAGTCATCTACTATTTTTTCCACTTGGGTGGTGTACTGAACTGGAAAGAAATCTTTAAGACTTCTCTGCTGAGCAAAAGGGACTCGCAGCTTACAAGTTGGGAGGCTTGATAGATCTCTGTTCTGGTTTTGATGGGGTTTTCAGTTAAAATTTCAGCTGTACTGGGGGATCACTTCAGTTGTCATGACTTGATCAGACACCTACCTCAGATAAAGGGTTCTGAAACTGGTCTTTTCATGTCCCTTTTTACATTACCCTTTTTGCCTTACCAAACTCAACAAATCTTGCCTTAGAAACCTTTTGGTGTTCTTTGCATAAATATTAGTTGTACTCAGTCCTATCTTCCCTTTATCTCATACATATCTAATGTTGGAGTCATGTCCTTCACTCAGATAGGATGAAAAATGGAGGAAAACTTGAATAGTAACAACTATCCGTGCTTTTGTTTGATACTTTAAAATCTAGTATATGGATTTTTTTTTAAACGGTATTCTTTGCCTTTTCTGATGGAAATCAGCAAGCACAAATGTTCATGGATAAGTCCCTTTTTTTAATTAGCTGATATGCATAAAGTAAAATTACTGCAGCTATAATATAAAATATTTTATTGTTGGTCTATTGGGGTCATCTTGGCCTTTGTAAAGGGTATCTGTTATTCTGAACTGCTAAAATGCTGATGGGTCAGATGGGCCAGGCAGCTTTCTGTTTTTTTTATTTGACTAATAATGCCAGACCTTTGGAAACCCTCTGAGCTGAGCTCGCTCTGGAGAGTCAAAGTCAGTTCTGCTCATGGGTGTGTGAACAGAATGGGGGATCTCTTGGAAAGTGCAACCAACCTCTGAGACAACATTTTAAGTCACAGTAATTTCTAGAAAATTCCAAACCCTGTTTAAAAGTTGCTGAAACTTTAGTTATCACCTCCTCCACCAATATAGAAGTGTTAAATTCACATCTCTCTGGGAGTCTAATTATATAAGTAAACCAGTATTAGCACTTTAGTTAAACTGGGGGATGTTTTCCTCCTCAGTTAATTATGTGTTGCCTGTATAAATTTCTGGTTTGTTCCTGGCTCACGGAGCTGTGCACAGAAAGTTTTATCATCTCTTGCTGAACTGGAGTAGCTGGGCAGTTCCTTAAAAGCATTTTCTTGCACCTCCTAGAAGTCTCAAGGATGTAATTCTGGCTTTTTTTATAAGATGCATTTATTTGTCTTATGCTAGCAATGAGAAGTCAATTCTAATCTCGTGCATTAAGTGTTATATTTAGCTGCATTTTATTTACATTATTCGCTTAGCTTTTATATGCCAAGCAAACTCAATTGGTATTTATTAGTGATTTTTTTTTTTCTTGTCATTTTTTATTGCCCCCACAATGGGGGCAATAAAACTCATATTGATTTTCTTATGGTTTTAGATGTGTAAAGTATGGTAAAGATGCAGAATAGTTTTTGAGGCACCCCAGAAGAGATGCATCTCCCATGATTCCCCAAATAATCAAGTATAAATATTTATACTTTGGACACTTGCCACTTTGGTTAGATTATATTTCTAGATGAGAAATGTGACTTATGTTTCCAAAATGATGAAGCATGTATAGTTTCTTATGAGCAAATATTGATGTGATTGAGGCAGGAATATTTATCCAGATGGAAAAATCTTTTATTGGGGGTGAGGAAATGTGTATAGCACTTATCAGTCTGAAAACAAATTGCTTATTGGGCTTCACTACAGCAAGACATGGCTCACACAACACTCGATTTGGTCTCCAGTTGGTTAATTTGCTATTAGCAAATGTAGTTGCAGAGATCACAGATTGTGAGTAGCTGAACTTTGACTCCAGTTACGCAGCGTCACTCACAGACGAGACGTGTATTTCCATCCTGAACACAACCAAGGCCCATTTGGGCTGCCACCATAAAGGGCTTTTTTTCCCCTACTTACCTACTTGTTGCCTTGTGTGGGGTAGTTGATATTGACATTGACTCCCGTGATAAAGCAAAGTTTGCATCTTCAGAACTATTCATGACTGGTTTGTGGCTTTGATTCCTCCCACAATTACTTGGAGTCCTGGTTTGCTTTTCATGGTTTTGTTGTGCTCATTTCAAATGCTCTCTGACAACAAACTTCAGAAACGTTGCAACTAAATGTTAGGTTAATTAACCTTCTCTGGCTGATTGACTAACTAGCATTCAACTTATTAAGGAAACCTTAATTTTTAATGTACCTCTGTGGTTAATTTACCCAAATTTACAAAATTTGGCCAGTAGATATAGGGAAGCACTGGAAATAAAGGCGCATTAGCTGTTAGATTAAATAGGTAGGTACATGTGGAATATGGGATGGTGGGTAGACACAGAATATGGGATGGTGGTTTAGTTGAATTGCAACACTGGTTTATGGTAGGTTATTAAATTCTTTGTAGCATACTTTTGTTAAAAATTACAATTCTTACGCTTTTATTTCTTTGTTCAGATATTTATTCCACATGTTGCTTTCCAGTCTGAAGTATTGGGGTTGCCTAGTTGCACCAGTTCTGGAAGTTGTGGTACCAGTTTCTCAATACAGTGTTGGAGATGGTGGAGGAGGCGAGAAGCCAGTTCAGAGAAATTTAAACCAAACTTGACACACTTGCAGATTTTCCGCATATCCCTTCCTAAATCTTGAAACATGCACAGTGTAAGAGTAAAGAAACCTCATTTAGCAGTCAGGTCTGATGGCAAGACTGAAAATTTGTCAAAACCAGCATCACCTGTTCTTGTGCAGTCTTGGATTAAAAAGGGAAAAGATGGAAAGAGATGCATAAGCCACTTTGAAGTAGACAAATGAAAATGTTGGTATGCTTTAGTTCTTGTTCTGTGTGACAATTAAGACCGTCTGATGTGTAGTGGTATTTTTCAGTCCTATCTAATGAGTTCTATCCTCATTATGTTGCTGGAGACTCAAGGATGTATCAAAATGCACTGTGAGCTTAATACGTCGTCCTTAAATTAAGGGTAACAAAGCAAAGGCACTTGTAGGTGATCTGAGTTTGGGGAACATCTGATAAACTTCTTTCCATTCTTTTTGGTTTTTGTAATGGTGCTTCGCTTGGCCATAGCACTTTCCAGGAATAAAGTTAGAAAATTATTGTATTTCTAATATAAAGTGTCAGTGAAGGCAAAGTTTTTTCAAGGATTCTTTATATGAGAGGCAAATAGTAATCAGCCCTATCAAACCTTTGTGCAGTCCACATCACAAAAAGATGTTTTTTCTTTCATGGACTTTGTACCATATTGGTTTTGACCCCCAGGTTTAGAAGTTCTCTCTGTGTTTCTTTATTTTTTACAATTCATTCTTGGCTAAATTAAAATTGGTGTTTCTACGTCACTGTGACCAACCTGAAGTCTTAGGTGAGAACAAATGTCTCGTTGTTAACTTTCAAATAAATTCAAATGTAACCCCCCTCCCCTTTTGCTAGATAACTCTAATTCCAGCTGATGAAGTTGAGTTTTTAAGTGAAACCATGGTGGCTTTTATAATAATGAAACATCTATTGATTGTATTTTGAGGAACATTGGAAACATGAGGTGCTAATTCTCAATGGAAGCAATTTATTTTCTTAGCTTCTTCGTTTTTATAGGAGTGGTATGAACTCTGTTGGATTTTTTTGTTTGTTTGTTTTTGGGAAGTTGGGGTTTTTTTCTCTAACATAAACATACTGTTTCTTTACAGGGCGCCAATGCCTCTGCTTTGGAGAAAGAGATTGGTCCTGAACAGTTCCCTGTGAATGAGCATTATTTTGGCTTGGTCAATGTAAGTGAATTTTCTGTGGTTGAAATGCTATTTTTTTCAATTCATATCCTAATTTTGAATTTAACAGAATTCTCTGTTAGAACTTTATCTATGAGCACTTGTAACTTAAAGCAGGACTCTGCATAGACACCGTGTCCTGCAATATGGTGCTGTGCCTTGTTCTTAACCAAGATGCAAATTTCATCTTAAACACAGAAAAATAAGTCTATTTATTATAAAGTCTTTGAGAGAAACCTTCCTGCTCAGGTGGGTTTCTAATTATGAGATTTCAATATTGAGCTGGAAGGGACATTAATAAAGTGTGTACATTGTTCATATGCTCTTTTAGAGAAGAGAAATGTGAGGTTTTCCAATGAAAATGAGTGATTTTTCTAAAAGCATATTACTTGTGGGATTAGTGGAAGTTCTTGTATGCGAGGACATAGAATGACACTCACTTGGTTGATTATTTTCTTACATGTGACAGATATCTGTCTTCTGCACACCAAATAAGGTTAATATAGCTACTAATGTGTTATTTGTTGCAGCTCGTTACAAACCCATTTAATCAACTTCTGTGTGGGTTTCTAGCAGTTTGTGTTCTCAGACAGCAAACTATCTAAACATGTTGAGTTATATTCCTTAAGTGTGGTGTTAATGAGCATTCCAAAGCTGCTGAGGTTTGCACCATAATGAGAAAAATGGAAGGCATCTCCAATTGTAACATAAATAGCCGAGCGATGAATAGTGTGAAGAGGAAAAATAGCATTCTAAAAATAACTGGAATTATTATAACCACATCTATTCTCTGTTTTGAAGGACAAAATATGACTAATACTGTTGTGCTTTATTCCTTGCAACCAATTTCTTTAGGGTGATCGTTGTCACGCTGTTGTTCTGCAGAGCTTTTTCCAAAGTTATTTCTAGTTCTTTCATGATTTGAAATTAATCGGAGCGCTTTAAAGAGGGCAGTTATATGACTTAGGCATCAATAGTAGTAAACGTGTGGTTGCCCTGCAAATAGAATCAGGTGTTGAACCTGTGGACCATAAAGGCTTTAATAGTTTTAAATAGCTATTTTCTCTTTGGATCAGTGAGCTGAATGGTTTGGCTGCAGTCAAACCATTGCTAAAGCCACCGCAGAGAACATGGGAGAAGGGTCTGACTGTTCCTTCTGTAAAATAGATCATGTGTAATGTTGAACTGAAGTGTTAGTGGGTGGAACAATGTTTTCATTCTAGAATTACATCTTGGTTTCCATTTTAAAAAGCCTCTGTCTTAAAATAAGCCTTCAAACTTTATTTATACTTTGAAAGTGTAAAATTTTACAAATTCTTAGTTTGGTATTGTTGGCTCTAAATACAATCAGTTTTAAGCAAAAAAAAAACCCCTATGTTATTGTATCTTTTAAAAATATTTATAGATGACAAAAAGATTTTAAAACCTACGGGTTTGTACCTGTTTTTTTACCTTTGTGTTTTATGTCACATTAGACTTCATATAGTATTTGAGTATTTAACCCATGTGTGTAGCTCCAGGTTTGGAAATATTCACCACCCCAGTGAGAACTGCCTTGGCAGCCACTGCCTTGGCAGCCTGGTTTTGGGGGTTCTGTCAAAGACAAATGGTTAGAGCCCTCTTTCAGAAGAATTTCTAGCAAAGTTAAGGTCATGATTGGAGAGATCTGATTACTTTGTACTTCTAAATGCAAAGTGATTGTAGTTTCAAAGTGTGACACTGCTATGTAATATTGTTTATTTGTGGAGAACTGTCTCTACTACAGAGGTCAATAATTGAGCTATTCAGAAGTTTCCCAAGGCCCTGAATTGCTCAAAGTTGGAAGGATTTTGTTCTGATATGAAAAAAAGTCAGGATTGCTGAAATAAAAGGCATCACATGGTCGTTCTGTAGAGTACTTGCCATGCAGTAAAATAGCTAAAATGCTAACACGCAAGATACTGATTTCAGGAATAAAAATTCTTCTCCATTACTTTATGTAAAGGTGGTAGCAGGCAAGGGGAGTTGAAATACTATTTAGAAGGACATTTTTAAAACCTAAAACATGGCATGAAGTGAACTTTTCACCATATCACTTTGACTACTGCAAAGCGTCTTGCATCGTACTGGCAGGAATTTTTAAAGCTATTTGGATGGAATTTTAATTCTTTAACTCCTTTAACTCTGTGTTGGTTGTAATAATTTCTCTGTGGGTAGCATCAAAGCAGGATGTGCACAACCACTTGTCTTCATGCTTTTTGATGCGATTTCTCCATGAATACAGTCTTAACATCTCATTAACTACTTGCTTTGTAATTTTTTTTTTTGACATAAGATGCACCATGACCTTCTATTTCATTTAAGATGGCCAATTTCTAGTTTTTTCTGTCTCTTTAATTTTCTGAAATTATTAAAGACAACTATATTAGATGCCTTATCTGAAAACAATGATATTTAATTAGACCTTTGGTAGTTCTCTTGCCTGTTTTGTCTTGTATGCAAATTTAGTTAGTGATGCTTATTTGTTTTCTTAGGTCACTAACAAGCCTATGGGTTAGGTTCTATCTTAATTCACATGTTTGTTGATCTTGCATATTTGTTTTCCTCATGTCAATAAATTTTAACTGTTGTTCTGTATTGTTTGCATATGGTATAAACTAATGTTAATGTAACTATGATGCTGTAACCTTTTTAGCTGTGTGAATGAAATTGTTAAATTTTCTGTTTCCATCAGCAAACTGACTTGAAATCATTCTGCTATGGTAATCACACCAAATTTTGTTGAACAGTAGTGGTCATATTCTCTGAATACCACTTAACAAACTGTGTTCTGTAGTCAGATTCGTATGCTTCTTTTGTTTATTTAAAATATTTTGCTCTCAGTACCCTTGAGATGCAGAGCCTTCCTGCCAGAATATCCGGGGACTGGCAAACCCAGATTTTCTTTCATTTCTTTGAAGCAACGACATTGTACAATACGGTTGCACAATAAATTGCAAAGAAACAGCTTGAGAAAAGATGGGGTATTTCTCGTGGATGGCATGCTGATATCTGAGTGATTCTTCTTTTTAAGCCATGTGGGACACTGCCTCTGGAATTCGTTATCGCTGCCCTCCTTTCTCTAAAACGACACTGCCTTCAGATACGGCAGATGGAAACCAGCTGCTCTTTGGATTTGCCTGCATCATGTACTTCTCATAATATTTCGTTATGAGCAGGAACTATTTAACAGATACCTTGCTGACTGTCTCTAAAAAGTACTTTGTGTATCTGACACGGGCAAATCTAACATGAATTCATGCGTTGAGCTCTTGGTGCTGTACCAGCTGAGACGCGGGGGTGCTGATGGATGCTGTCTCTTCCTCTTCCTGTGTTCCTGGCCCTCTCTGTCACTGTATCCTTGGCCCCTCCACATCAGCAGGATCTCCCTTTCCAGGATTCGGAGAACACTGTGCCTCCAGAAGTTCAGATTTTGTGATGAGCCCTCAATTTGGGTTGGGTTTTTTGTGTCAATGGTTTCCTGCTTTTTTTGTGTGCCCTGTTGTCTTCTCTTGCCCTCTTCAGCTGGGATAAGACAAGGATGAGTCTTTTACACCGTGCCTACTAGTATTTCCCCAATAAATTAACTCTGACAGGCGACTTTTCCATTTTCAGTATGTGACATTCTTAATGAGCAACCTCTTTCTGTCATGCCTTTTTAACAGACCTAATATGAAAACGTTTTGTTTTCCTTTTGTTCTGTTTTAACCAGTTCGGCAATACCTGCTACTGCAACTCAGTCTTACAGGCACTTTATTTTTGTCGTCCATTTCGGGAAAAAGTTTTGGCGTACAAAGTGCAGCCTCGAAAGAAGGAAAGCCTCCTGACATGCCTCTCTGATCTCTTCAACAGTATTGCTACGCAAAAGAAGAAGGTGGGAGTCATCCCACCCAAGAAATTTATTTCCCGATTGAGGAAAGAAAATGGTAAATGAATAAAATGAAATTTTTATGCAGATTTGAGCATTGGGGATTTAAGCGTATAAAGCGTAAACACAAGTTCCTTTTTAAGTGAGTCCAAATTGTCAAGTTTTAACAGATTTCTGGAAGATTTTTTTGAGCTGCTGGTTGTGGTGTGAATTTCACCACCTCTAGCATAGGGAGAGATTGTATCAGAACTGTGCTGTGTCGTAAGGGGATTATCTAGATCTCTTTGCTTCTGGACTTGCTCAGACCAAGCACCGAGCACGTATACACCTCTTGTTATTTCCATTATTCCACTTTGGCATTGTGTTCTGTAGAGCTCTGCTGCAAGTTGGCACATTTTGGGTCATTGCTAGAAATTGTCGTGGGCTAAACAGACCTCAGAGTTGAACTCTCTAAGGAGACTTAACCACCCTTTGCCTGATTTCTTATATTTGTGGGAGGATAAATTCCATATGATGAGAACTAGTGGTTATTTCCCAGAGCTACTTTGTGAGGAGGAGTTCTGTATGTTGATTTATCATCTGTGCTTGAACTTGAAAAGATAGCAAACTTATAGTAGGGGTTTTTTTGCCCCTTGATGCTGGACTTAATGAACTAATGGCCAAAGGCAACACATCTGAATTTCTTTATTTCTCTCGCACCCTAAAGAAAAAAAACCACCCCTAAAAACCAATCATGGTTTTCTTCAGTTCCAAGAAATGCCCACACTGAGTTTCCTTTATGTTACTTTTCAGCTGTCTGTTCCTTGCAACCTGGGGAGTAAGTGAGGGTAATCTAACATCTGTTGAGAACAACAAAGTACAACTCTTCAAAGTCTCTTTAGCAGCGTAACCCACAACTGTATAATAGGGTAGAGAAGGGGGAAGGGCATGCACTGATTGCTAAAAGCATAGTAACTTGATATTCTGAAATATCTGTATTTTTTCATTCTCCTTGTGGTCTATTCTTTTCCAGAATTATTTGATAATTATATGCAGCAGGATGCACACGAATTCCTAAACTACCTACTTAACACTATTGCTGATTTACTACAAGAAGAGAAAAAACAGGAGAAACAGAATGGCAAACTCCAGAATGGCAGCATTGACAGCGAAGAAGGAGACAAGACTGATCTGACGTGGGTCCATGAAATCTTCCAAGGAACACTAACCAATGAAACCAGATGTCTTAACTGTGAGGCTGTACGTTTAAACCAAAACCAAACCTCTTAGATTTTTCACAGGTTCTGGATCATTTTCCCTAATACTGAGCGCACTTTTTCATTCATTAGGATAGATGAAATTGCACTCTCTCTGTTAAAATATGGAACATAGCCTATTTTATGACTGTATCACCTCTATGTTCAAACCAATACTCATTAAGGTATGTTTCTCAGAAAAAGCATAGTGTTTTTTCTGTTCCTCCTCCCTGTTTCCATCGAGGCAGTCTGCACCTGGCTGATAGAAGCTGCCTTTTTGTCTTCGTGTTATTTCCTGTGTCAGTGATTGATAGTTTATGTTGTGTTTCTACATGAGAGTTGCTCACTATTTATTTAACTCTGGGATTAACTGGATTTCTTGAATTGGAACTGTGTTCTTCTTGACTCTGGTCCATGGCCACTCTATTTGAGAGCAAAAGAAGTGCCACAAAGCCTAGAATGAGAAGAACCACAGCACCTTCAGACCAGGGATTTGTAGTGAGCTATGTGCTATGTTTGATTTAATATTTCTAAAAACAAAAGAAAGCCCAGATGGAGAGAGAAAAAACCAGAAGTGATTACAACTGAATGAGTGTTCTTGGCGTTTTAAATCTAAAATTATGGCTATGTGGTGAACAGAAGCTCGACAAATGACGTTAATAAGACTCTGTCTCAAGAATTTTGAAATTAAATGTGACTGTTCCACAAGCGGAAAGATGGTTTTCTTCACTGCTAACCCATTTAATTGAAAACCCATCTGCCTGTTTTCTGCATTTCCTATAAGTATTTACTGTGAAGCTCTGAGCTGCAGCAGGAAGCTGTATCAGCCTGCAAAGCAGAGTGGAATACAGCTAAAGCTTCTCCAGCTCGGAGACCTCCGAGTGGTTACAAGCTTGGTTTTGCCAGTGAAGGGAGCAGATGTGTCTGAAGGGGGAGAGATGTTTCGCAAGAAAGGTTTTTGAGGGGTTTTTTTGTGGTTTTTTTCCTGGGTTTTGTCGTTGGTTTTTTTTTTAGTATCCCTCTCTGGATTGTAACAACACATCCGATTATTTATTTCTTTTTAATTTACCTCAAGAAAGGGCTTTTGTGTGTGTATGTATGTTTATTTTTTTTATCGTGAAGCTCTCTATTTGCAACAAGGACCTTGCACCATTCCAGAAATGGTTAAAAGAAATCTGTCAGTTCTAAACTGTTATGAAATATTTCTTCTTATTTTTTTCAAGGTTAGTAGCAAAGATGAGGACTTTCTGGATCTATCGGTTGATGTGGAACAAAATACATCAATTACACACTGTCTAAGGTAAATGAAAATATTTGTGGATGGAAAAAATACCTGTCCTTGGTTAGAAGGAGAGAGCTTATTGCTCTGTTGTGCAACAGTTGTAGGCTTTGATTTATGGTAAAATATGTTGTGTTCAGAGTACTGTTCACTTTATTTTTATCATGGATTTTTGAAGCTGCTAATTTCTTAGTGGTTTTTAGTATTTAATGAGTACGGTGATTTCTTAGAGGTATGCAAGATTGATTTTTCACTTTCTTTTATGGGGATTTTCATTTGTTAGATTATATAGTCAGGTTTGACCAAAACTAAACATGATGTGTTTGGTTTCGTAATAAATTCTTGTTTATTTTAATATTGTTACTGCATTTCAGTTGTCTGGACCTGATGTTTGTGGTCATGCTGGTATTTTTTGCTGATAGAAGTTTGCTCTGTATATTCAACTGCTGGATTCAAGGCTTCTCAGCTGCTAGGATACTGCAAGCTGCATATACCATGTGGCTTTTTAATAGCTGATAATGGGTATCTAATTGCCAGGAGCTGAAAGATAATCCAGCCTTTGTCTAGTCAATGGCTAATGGCTGTAGGTCTTAACATTTAATGTCTGCCACCAAAGAAAACGCGGAGTGGCTACTTCTGGGGACAAACCATAATCACCTTATTGCTGTTTAGTACCTGTTGTGTTGGACTCCTGCCCAGAAAGTATGCAATTAATACCCGAGGGGGGAATTTCCAGATTTTTCCAGCTGAATGTTGGCACTACATCCCAAGCCTGGGACAAATACACCTAAAATGTGTTTGGGAGGTACGAGCGATAGGAATAAGAGGAATTTCATCTTGTGTGTGTGCGTGCTTTGGGTTTTTTCAGCATTATTAGCAGTAACTTTTAACTGGATGATGTGACTGAATATCCCTGCTTATCTGACTTTTCTTTCATTTCCACAGAGGATTTAGTAACACTGAAACTCTATGCAGTGAATATAAATACTATTGTGAGCAGTGCCGCAGTAAACAGGAAGCACAGAAGAGGTAAGGTTCAAATAGTCAGGCTAATGTAAATGTCCTCTTAAAATGGGCAGCTGTTGGGGAAATACACTTTGTGGACTCAGTGAAAAGAAAACTTAAAAGACTGTTTAGGTTTGTGTTTGTGGGGAGGGGAGTAAGGAAGGAAAAATGGAGACCAAGTAACTTTGTGGCAACCTTATCAGAGAGAAATGAAGAGAGTAATTTTGTATTCTTCCCAGAAGAGCTTATATCTGGTGCTTCCCCAGAAGAGCTTATATCTGGTGCTTCCAGACATTCACATTTTCCCCAGTTAGCATTAATCAGCTTAAAGCCACTGAAAACCATCCCATCTGCTTTCACTCTGAGTACTATATACAAAAATCTTATTTCTCACCTCATACTTGGTTGCAGCCAGAGCAGCAAGACAGATTTATTCCATCTCTTCCTTTCCACTGATGTGATGAAAAATTAATGTTTTCATTACAGACAGTTGTCCTGCATTCAGATATCAATTGTTTAGGTAATTCTTCAGGATAAATATTGCAAATTCTCACTGGAATGAAAAAAGCAGCCTTTTGAATGTCTTCATCAACATTTTAGCTGCCTTTTAAGAAGCATCTTCATGTTGAAACTGTTCTTGAACCAAGCTTTGCTTTAGGTGATCTGCTAATACCTTGTTCTTTTTTTTTTTTTTTTTTTCTCTTTTTAACCTATTTTTATGGTTCAGAATGAGAGTGAAAAAGTTGCCCATGATTCTAGCTCTGCACTTAAAAAGGTTCAAATACATGGACCAGCTGCATCGATACACCAAACTCTCCTACCGGGTAGTCTTTCCCTTGGAGCTCCGGCTCTTTAACACTTCAGGAGATGCTACAAATCCTGACAGAATGTATGACCTTGTGGCTGTAGTTGTTCACTGTGGCAGGTATGTTGGGTTTGTGCTTTCCAGACCTTCAATTAAATGCCTTTCCTTGAAATTTTTCCTTGAAATTAATGTAAAATAAACTGACTATACGGAAGCGTGCTAGGCAGCTAAAGCTGGTTGTCCAAAAATATTTTGGGTTTTTTTTAAATTGTTTCAGTCTTATTTTACTACTTTTTTACTGTTTTAAATTTTGTTTTCTGAGTACACAGTCCAAGGTTTGCTCTTTTCTCAGCTTTCAAACATGGTGGCAATTCAGACAAGATGATTCTTTGAGCTGTAGCAAAGTAAAAAAAAAAAAAACAACAAAAAAAAAAACAAAAAAAAAACCAACAAAAAACCCCCACCTCCAACCCAGCTTTCCAGGAAAGCTAAATGAAATAAAAACAAATCTTGGAAAAACACTTACTAAAATAGAATTAAGTTACAGGTCTCATGTTGCTACTTGCTAAACCATAGAAGGTTTTTTAGAAGCTGGTGCCACCATGTGGAACAAACTCTGTACTGCTGGGTTTTAAAAATATCCTTATTAAATTATATCTCTATTAAATGCTTTTTGTTGTTGTAGTTACTGTAATTATGTTTTTAAAAGCAAAGAAGAAAAACATTTCAGCACTTTTAGGAAAAAAGCAGTCATGGAAGGCAAAAAAAAATATAAGTGCCTTCTGGAAGTGTGAGCATTTTCGTCTATAGAATTCTAATTGGCTATACCTGTAATGACACTTTCATATTTTAACAATGGTAATTAATAATTCAAATGTATAAATGGCTTTGCTTTTTCTTCTCAATCCCATTGTCTTATACAGGGCTTTCAGGAGTCCTGTGACTCTTCTGGTTCCAGTTCTTACTGGGAACTTACCAAAGACTTAAACTATATTTACTAAATATTTGAGTTCTCAGAACTTGTTTTAAATATTTTGCCCTTACAGTTTGACTTTTCATGTAGTCTCTCTAAACAAACAAGTTTCATTCCATGACAAGTTATGTGTTGAAGTATGTCAATAATAATTCTGGAAGGGCTAGAGAAGTACTTTCTTTTGCCTGAAGCTGATATGAATGTAGGTTGTTTTAAACCTTTATGTAGATGCTAAGTTAAAAGTAAAACCGGGGCGGAAAATACTATTTTTTCACTGTATCTCTGGACTGTTCTCTCCGAATTTGAGGTTAGTAGATTGATAGCTCTTAGTTTTCCATCCATATAGTTTATTATCCCAAACTGCCACCTTTTCAGGGCAGTCTGCCCACCTTTACTCTGCAGGTCCATCTCACTTTGAATTACCTCATTTTATCATCCCTTCAAGGTAAACATTCCCGATAGATGCAATAGAACCGGACTGGAAAAGTGGGAACAGCACTTGCAGAAAACCTGTCTGCAGTCAGCCATGGCCTAAACCACACTAAGAATTAAAAAAAAAATCTTCTGTGCAAATAAAGTATTTCAGACAGTTATTAGAATTTTTGAATGGTGATCAAAATACTCAGCAGTGATGAATGAAACACAACCGTGATTGAAATAACTGGCTTTTAATTTTGTTTTTTGATAGACATGAATGACTATCTGAAATATTTATGAAATTGTGTATTTTGATTATAGTGTATTTGCAAATAGCAAAGACAGAAATTTTAATTCAAGCAATTTGGGAAAGTCTAAGAACCTCAACAATGTTATGAGTAGTATTAGGCCACATTAAGAGCTGGGAAATCAAACTCTGCTGGTAACAGCTATAACTGTGTGGGAGAGCAGTGGTCCTGCCTTTGTAGGCACAAGAGTAATGAGTCTTCATTAAAATAATTAAATTCATTAAAATAATTTAAAAATAATTCTTTTTTTTTCCTCTCAGTGGTCCAAATCGCGGACATTATATCACCATTGTGAAGAGCCATGGCTTTTGGTTGCTGTTTGATGATGACATTGTAGAGGTAGGTCTGCTTTGACGTGGTGAAAACAAGAGTAGATGGCATTGCTCTCCAGCTCTGGTTCTGTGTCTGGGATTAGCTTTTGTGCCCATGAAAGTATTTCAGGAAAACGTAAGCACAGAATAATTCTGGATGTTTCAAAAGTAAAACATCAACATTTTTGTG
Organism: Calidris pugnax; assembly: GCF_001431845.1. NCBI lineage: Eukaryota > Metazoa > Chordata > Aves > Charadriiformes > Scolopacidae > Calidris > Calidris pugnax. The sequence goes on from NW_015090995.1 coordinate 675,786, forward strand.
CATTTTGGTTATAGAAGTGTTGTGGAGAAGGGCAAACCAGCAGGAGGGCTGGATTGACACCTTAGGCATGGGCTGGTGTGGGCCCTGTTCAGGCTGAAATACCACAAATTTGTCATTCAAGATCTGAAATGCTCTTATTCCAGCCCACCTTTTGGGCTCTTTTTTGTTCCTAACTCGCTTTGTGCTAGTTGCGTTTCATTGCTGCATTTAAGAACTTCTGACCCTTTTTTTGTAGGCAGTTTTCCCCAACAAATTGAAGTGTAGAAAAACTGTAAAAAAGAAGATTTGGGAGACAGCAGAAAGGTCCTGAGGGCACACTGAGATGTTTGGGCTATCGGTGATAATGTTTAAACAGGCTGCTCAAGAAAATTTTCCCTTAAATTTTCTATTAATGTATCTGTTAGACTGATATCCAGAATATTTATATATTTCACATCATTATTAAGCAAATATCAAACAGTAGAACAAATACCACGGCAGACCTGCTTTTTGTAAAGATGAAATTGTACTGTTTGCCTCTGAGATCTCATGGTCGAGGTTAAGGCCTGATGCTAAGTGTCTAAATAGGTACAGCAAGATCCTTGCTGGTGTTGAAATAAAGAAGATGTACTACGTTCTCTGATTTTATTTTATTTTTTGAATCTTTGCTTAGCTTTGAGCATCAGGGGTGACTTCCCCTTGATTGAGACAGGCAACTGTTCATAGTCGTACGGACTTTCTCCCATTATTGTATTTTGAGGGTTATTTTCTTCTTGTTTCTTTCATGGCTGAGGTATGTAATTGTGTCAGCTACTTTTGGAAATAGTGTTCACTTCAAGATTTTTAAATGCAAGTATTCACTGTCTTTTCCATCCAAGAGAGAAACTTCACATTTTTGAAAGTAGACGTAAATTAACCATCTTGTTCTTTGCTTGTTTTCTATAAGACACTTCTATGGCGTATCTTAGCTTTTATGTCAAAACAGAGTTTGGTTTTATCTGCAAACACTGTTGGTACTTCTATAGTGCCAAAGATTTTGAATAGGCACTATCTGTTACTGGACAACAAATTCAAGGAGCTAGAATGTAGTTCCTCTCTCCTGGAGGCGTGCTTTTTTCTTTCCTTTAAGTTGCTTTTCAACTTTAATAATGGCTTTCTTAACTTTAATCATGGCTTTCTTTTCTTTAAGTTCATCTTCTTTTACAGAGTTTATCTAAAATGCTGTAAAAATAAAGGCTCTTTGATCTAAAATTTCTACTTTTGGTGTTTTCCATGGCTCTTTGATTGCTGTCTTGATTCCAAGCGCTATAACCCTGTCCTGTAGCACTACCTCTGCCCCAGCTGCAAACCTGGAAGTTTAAGATTCCTTTTCCTGCTAGAAGATTCTCCCTGGCTGATGTTGGCATGTGGTGGTTGTTTTCTGGGAAATTTAGGCTTTGTTTTTCCTGCTGCTGGAGGGCATGAAAAATTGAGTCATTTGAAATCATTAGCCCTTTCTGATGACCAGTTGCTCCTTGACCTGACTCTGATTGGACTCCATGATCTGAAAGGTCCCTTCCAACCTAGAGACTTGTATGAAGGGTGTAGCGTAAGGATTCGTCTCGGGGTTGTCCCAGAGGATCTCCTCACTGAGTATCTGGTGTAGCTGCTTTGAAGTGTGTGATGAACACCAAGCTCACATCTCACCTCCCTCTGTCTAGGAGCCACCAACCTTTCTCTTTCCTCCACCTTGTAGAACTCACCTGAATTTCTGGCCGTTCAGTGGTTAAGGAGAACAGGGGAATGGAGGCTGCTCTTCCTCTCCTCATGCTGCTGGAAGAAGTAGCTGCAGTTTTACTCATCTGTTCTCTCTCTCCCCGCTTAGTCATCAGCTCTTGAGAATTAGTTCCTTACTAGTGCTGTAGGCTATTCACTGAAAAAATGAGGTAAAACCGCAACTGCTTTTGTCAGTTCCATCATTTAAATATCCGTTGAAATATTCCATTTAAATATCGACTCTGAACTTGACCGAGTACTATTTTCAAACTGCTTGGGGTTGGCCATAAGGTGACACCACAGGAAATACGTTGCTATGTATGATGTGACAGAGGTTGTCCTCAAAAATGGAGTGGCAAAAAACCCACAAAGCACCTAAAGGTGAATTCTGCGTAAGTTTCTGGGTTTAGGGCTGACCACAGGAGCCTTCTACTCTGCAGAGACCCTTAAGAACCTGAAAGCAGATTTTTTTTTTTTTTTTTTTTTTTTTTAAAGGCTTTGAATACAACATTCTAGGTGTGAACTGGCTACACAACAGAACAGCTATTAGTCAGCAGCCTTCAGAAGATGAGTCCAAAGCCCTTGTACCTTTATACAGATACTGCAACTGAAGCTTTACCCCCTTAAATACAGTTTAAAAGGCTTGTTGCATTTTTGGCAAGTGATGTGAATTAATAGCTCTGAGCTGTCAATAGGAAGTAGTTTATCCTTATTGCCCACTAAATGTCAGAAGTGGTGAAGTCATATTTATTTATCTATTTGGATTTGGTTGGAAGGCCAACTTTCAATTAAATTGAGGATAGATGGTAATCAAACATACTACAGCATATGTGAAAAATAACTGCATCAAATCCAGGAGGCAGATCAGTCCAAGTGGGATACTCTGCCAAGCAAAATTAATTGAGGAACCTGAGTAAATGATCTCTGGCTAATTTGACATGTTGTCATTAGAGCGGCTGAGTGATACATCGCAGTGACAATGTTTATCTGAAACAGAGAGGGAAAAGTGTCCATCCAAGGAGGTCCCCAAAATGAGAGAAGGGGAGGATGATTCTATGTCTCCTCTGAAATATTTGTTGAGAGGTTTGCAGCGTTCACTGGAATGCTGTGCAAGGAAGGATTTGGTTTGGGCAACCAGAATAGTTGTCCGGAAAGGAACAGATGATATTTAAGCTCAGTTAAGAGAAAAAAAAATCATCTTAATGCCAGGTGAGGCTGCAGAATCCTAAAAGTATTTGTGAAACCATCAATTGGTTGTTGCTCTAAAGCTGCAACTGGGTGAAGCCTTGCTGTCCCCAGTGTACGCGGTCAGCTAAGGGTGGGAAGAATAGAGTCTGTATAACCCTCCTCTAGTTCCACTGTGTTTTCTATGGATAGTGAAATTAAAAAAGGAAGTTTTGCCATGATAAAACTAAAAATATCTGTAGGATGAATTAATCTGTATCAAATGCTTGAGTTGCATTCAAAATGAGTAGTGGAAATAGACTTGATTGCATGGCAAGTTAGTTGGCACTTAAAATAAAACATGTTCGAGTTGTCTGCTAAAAATATTACAAGGCCTGAAGGATGTTCTTTTGCTGTTTTTCTGTTAAAATGTGTATCTAACAGTTTGTAGTAGACGTTATGCTAATAAATTGTGTGAAAATGCAAAAGCCCTCAGTATGGCATTTAAATTCTCTGAACTCCTTGAATGGAGAAGAAACACAAAACATCTCTTTGGGGGGTTTTTCCCCCCTATTTTTTTTTTTTTTAACGGTGTTTAAGGAAACTATTTAAGGGAGGGTTTCTGCAGCTCTGTCCTGCAGTTGGTGCATCTTCTGGAAACTTACTGTGTCTTTCTTTCCTGTGCTTTAAAAAGGCTGGGAAAAGGATGGCCTCAACGTGCAGGTTGTTTGGCAGCACCACTGAGAGAAGCCAAAGCCCTTGTGGTGGTGCTCACTCCTGTTCAGTGGGTGATGAACAGATGAACAGATGAACAGTAACGTGCTGCCAAATGGGGGCTGGGGCTGAAGAGGCTCCTTGATGGAGTCGTTTTCTTTTAAAATTCAAGCACAGGTTGGTCCCTGCTACTCCCTCTCACCACCAAAGCAGGAGTTCAACCCAGACCTTCTTGGATTCTGAACATTTCTTTGCTTCCTCACCTTTGTTCCTTGGGGAGTGAAAGGGAAGCTTTAGGCTCGTCTCCCTTCAGGTGCTTCAGCCTCTTGTCTCACTGGATCCAGAATCCTAAAGGTATTTTAAAATACTGAACCACAGTGGAGTTCTGAGCAGCACAGGTCATTGGGAGTATTTTATTTCAGTGTTTTAGTCTCTGCTCTTGCTCACCTCTGACTGCAGACTCCAATGCAGTAACGTGAAGCCCATCGTTCTCAAGATGGTAGAATTTGCATCTTTGAAAGCCCTTTAAAATGCCCTCCAGGCCTTGCTGGTTGGAGTGTGAAATCAAAAGCTGCTTTTCTGCACATAATTCACAACTTTAAATATAAACAGACCATTTAACGCTATTAATATGGCAAATAATTTATTTCTCTAAAAGCACAAACCCTGTGATAGTATTCCAGTAGGTGTTGTACCACCAAATCCTAAGGAAGGAAAGCTCTCATTAGACCAGAAGATCATAATCAGGTGAGATCCACAGATTTGGTGGTATAATTACCAGTAGCTCTTGCAGGACTTCTCTTCTTTAAAATCTGGAGTCTTTAGCTGAATGTTAAATCTGCTTAAGATGGTCCTTGTGTCCTCCCAGCTGTACTAACTTCTTTGCTGATCAGTAACTGCTTATTTTCAGTTACTTTACAAACCTATAGTCAGGAAAGGTAACACCAGTCTGAACGAGAAAGCAAATACTAAAAATGTCATGTACTCTTTTAAGGATACATTTTCATGGATCCCTTTTCTTATAGTCCATCTTAAGAGCGCACCACTTTTGAGAGGTTTGTTATTTCATCTTGATTTCTTTTTTTTTTTTCAATAGCGAATAGAGTATTAAGTGGAAAAATGTTTTGTTCTATTTGGTTGGATTCAATGATACTGAAATATGGGTGTATTAATACTGCACCTTCCAGCAGCACCTCCAAGAACTGAAAATAATGCTTTGTCTGGGAAAGGGGTTCTTAGGGTGGTGTTTTGACTGAGGCTAATTATAACTCTCATTAATTTTCAGAAAATTGATGCCCAGGCCATTGAAGAATTCTATGGGTTAACATCAGACATTTCCAAAAACTCAGAATCTGGATATATCCTCTTCTACCAGTCAAGAGACTAAGACGAAAGATACAAGTGTACAAATAAATGGAGAAAAAAGAAAAAAAAAGGGATCAAGATATGTCCAAATGGAACATATTTGTGAGAGCAGGAGCAGTTCCTCGTTGGTGCTGTAGGACCAGGACAGATCCAGCGGGGTGAATAAAGGGTTCTCCCTGCTGTTTGATGGAGGATTAGTGCTGACTGCCGTAACGAGAAGAGCTTTTGTTCCAGTTTTCTTTCTGGGCTTTTTTTTTACGTGCTATCTTCCAAAATCTGTGTTACCTCTACTTGAAACCTGGCTGCTTATTTGTTCATGAACTGAAGAAGAGATTTAAAAGTAGCATTTTAGAATTTTTACCATTTAATGTTGGCCTGAGGCTATACCTTGGTTTCTACCATCGTCGTTTTTCTGTATTTTAGCAGAATGATTTCAATATTCAGTGTCAGCTGAAGGCATATTTTAGGATATGAACAGCAGCTGGTTGCTGGATATTTTTGGTGACTCAGACTTGAGAAGCAGTACAAAGCTAAGACATATTGGAAATGTCAAGTCTGTAATTTTTGTAAAAAAAAAAAAAAAAAGAGACAAAAAACCCTCTCTGTGCAGCATTATAAATTTCCCCATTATGCATTATCTCGGGTTTAGATAACACTAACAGCACTGCTTCTTTTTGTATTTTTATTTTTACTGTTCTGTTTCTTCTTCCGAAGGTGTAGAACTTTATCCATTTTCAGCCTACTCTACTGTGTGCTTTTCTTTCGAAGCGGAAATTTGGACTCAGAGCCACGTTGCTGCAGATCTAAGGGGAGCAGACGAGCAGTTACCTTTGGAAGAATTTGTCTGGCAACCAGTTGCTGTAAGAAAGTTGGAAGTTGCAGCATTTCTTGGAGCTATTGCGTAAACCAAAAGTGCCCTCATTCTGAAACGGGATCTGTTCAACATTTCATTCGATGCGTCGCAAACCGATGCAGTGAATCTATGCTAATACACACAAACAGCACTAATTGGGAAGGGTTGACCAAGGGGAGCCTTATTTAACTCATCCAGTTGTTCTTAGGCTGCGAGATAATGAACGTGTGAGAAGGAAAACCAACCAACCAACCAACCCACCCAGGTGTTTCCTTTCTGAGTGTTCCTCGTCATCTGTTGGTAACGTTTGTGTTGATCTGGGAGTCCCTACCACGCCCCCAAAAATGCTTCTGATTGTTTTACCTCTATAGGCCTTGCTTCACAGGGGAAATCGTTAGTCTTTTGAAGACTGAAATTAAGTAATTATCTGTTATGTGTGTATATATTCTGATCTCAAGGATAACTGGGATGGAAAGACTTAAGGGAGTTTGTAAGGGATCTCAGAAAAATCTTGGGTCATTTTCTTTTTTGACAAGTCCTGTTGCCGTGCCAAAGCTTGTCGCAGCTGGCGCTAAACTACCAGTGGAAATGAGTATTTTCCTTCCTTCATCTTGTCGGGTAACACAAGAGCTGTCCTCTGTGTGGTTGTTCCCAGCGCAGCCCTTCATGGTATATACTGGTGATTGTTCTTCTTGAGGACATTTAACTTATGCAATTCTGTGGCTTGTACAGGATCTACAATATTTTACCAAAATATCGTCCTCAGGAAAACAGCATTTCACAGGTTCTTGTGGCTGTACGTCTCTGTTTTTTTCTTACCATGACCAGAAACGTAATGTTAGTAATTAACTCCTGTCTTCATCATGCAAATTAATCATTACTATTGTGTTCCAACTGGGTACAGGTTCCATTCTCCTGGCACATCTCCTCTTCCAGAAGAGAAAACACGGACGTTGGCTTTTTTTTAATTATTTTTTTATTATCCAGAGTACTGTCATTTTAAGAGACACATTCGATAACAGCAAAACGTTCTTGCCATCTTGTTCCTGTTGTGTGAAAATCCTTCCTGGCTTAAGAGTCTTCTCCCCTTGTTCACGCACAAGCTGTGAGTCCTCTCCTGGTGGCGCTACCAGAAGCCTGTCATCACTAAGTCTTGCAAAAAATGAAAAAAAAAAAAATAAAAATGGAAAAAAAGAGAGCACTGAGTTAAAAATAATCTAAACAGTAAATACAAAAATTAATGTAGTACACTAGACATGTATTTTGTATATCTGGTGAGACATTTTTACAAATAAAATACCTGACTGAGAGATAATATTGAAAGATATATACTATAGATTAAAAACTGCTAAAAAGTGCACTTTTGCTACAGATTTATAAGGAGACTAAAAGGAATTAAATTGGAAGAGAATGGTGTGATGTTACTTCTGTATAATAAATGACCCCAGCTGTCTCCAATAAAGGTCATGTATGATCAAACACACATGGCCCAAATGCTCTTCCTTCAATTCCGGTCGGAGGCAGAAATAAAAGTAGTTGGTTGTCGCTCGCTCTCCTTGGCTTCTCCCTCCCCGCTCCTGGCTGGGGGGTTGCAGCCACATAACCTGTTTAAACCAAGAGAAATGAATAATTCAGTGTGATAGATTATAAATGATGTGCTGGTAAACCAAGGAGAGGTTCCGCGGGGCCTTTTCCCCGACACCCGTCCCGCTGCTGCTGTTCCTTAATCTCTTCATCATCCTCTCCAGCTCCGCCCTTGCTTTTCCCTGTGGTTTCCTTTTGCCTTCTCCCTCTTTCTGCCCTTTCCTGTTGGTCTCTGTAGGAATTTGTTGCAAATTTTATCTGACTGATCTGGAACAGAGACATTTAAAAGCAAAAATAGTGCCATATGCTTGGAGCTTTTCAGGTTCATTGCGGGGCAGGTCTTGGTTTCTGCGTCGTTCGCTGGAGCTCACTTTTATAAGGGGATTAATTTGATCAGAGGCTGCTCCCGTGGGCAGGAATTCATGGGAGTAGGGAAATAAATGGGATTGGAAAATGACAGCCGCTCTGTAAAAAACACATTTTAAATCCAAAATACTGTCTGGTCCTTGTCCTGCTGGGTCATACATTAGCAATAAATATATGGAGCTAATTTTAACTGTAGTGAACGTGAGGTTCAGTCCCTTTAGAAAGAGCAATACCTGAAATTCATTTTGTTGAGAGCAAACCACCACAATCAGGATGTCTGAGAGCAATGTGGGCTTAGCTGTGGGTACCAGTAGGGCAGGATTGATACTGGGGTTTGGGGCCTGGTCTCCAGCTCTTCTCCAGACCCTGGTGTTGGAGTTGAGGGTCAAGTTCAGCCCTGTTTCACTTCAGCAGCTCCTGCAGTTTGGTTGTGGAGAGGTTTTGCCCTAAAGCCTTCAGAAACAGCGGGTTTTTTCTGCCCTGGTGTTTGTGCTTGGCGTGTTCTAGTTACCAGCAGGAGCTTTTAAAGTCACCGTGCCAGCTCGGCTTAGGGTATGTTGAAAACAAATCAGATTTGATTGGTACAAGAAAGAAAATAGACTAACAAAGGCCCCTGAGACAAGTAAAACCTTCCCATTGTAGTCCTTGGCGTTCATCAAAAGGAAACAATCCCCTGAAACGTAATTAATTCTCAACATGTAAAGTCCTGCTAGCGTTTGCCATCGTTGCGCTAATTAACCTTGGGGCTACTTCTGTTGGCTTCCCTCCTCCCAAAGCCGGCCCAGCCACGGGGGTTGTTTCCACCTTCCCAACCAGCCCTGGTTCCCTTCCCGGGAGCAGCAGCCCAAGGGGATTAGATGTCATAGAATCATAGAATCATTGAGGTTGGAAGCGACCCTTGGGATCATCGAGTCCAACCATCTCCCCTACTCTACAAAGTCCTCCCCTACACCATGTCCCTCAGCACTGCATCTAAACGGCCCTTAAACACATCCAGGGATGGGGACTCCACCCCCTCCCTGGGCAGCCTGTTCCAATGCCCGACCACTCTTTCAGTGAAAAATTCCTTCCTAATGTTCAATCTAAACCTCCCCTGTTGGAGCTTGAAGCCGTTCCCTCTCGTTCTATTGTTAATTACCTGTGAGAAGAGACCAGCACCAACCTCTCTACAGTGTCCTTTCAAGTAGTTGTAGAGAGTGATGAGGTCTCCCCTCAGCCTCCTCTTCCTCACACTAAACAGCCCCAACTCCCTCAGCCGCTCCTCATACGATTTGTTTTCCAGCCCCCTCACCAGCTTCGTTGCCTCCTCTGCACTCGCTCCAGCACCTCCAGATCTCTCTTGGATTGAGGTGCCCAAAACTGGACACAATACTCGAGGTGTGGCCTCACCAATGCCGAGTACAGGGGCACAATCACCTCCCTACTTCTGCTGGTCACACTATTTTTGATACAAGCCAGAATGCCGTTGGCTTTCTTGGCCACCTGGGCACACGGCCGGCTCATATTGTCGATGGCTGGAAGTTCAAAACCAAGTGGTGCTTCAGAACATGAGGGCCGTCTTGCCCTTTGCTTCTGAGAAAGAGGGAGAAGGGTTTGATCCTTCCTCCCATCCGGGGCTGCTGGGGACCAGCCTTTGGCTCAGCCAGGGTTTGGAGGGGCCGTGTGCTGGGATGCTGGGGTGAGGATGTCACTGCTGGTGGCCGTGTGTGCCACAGAGCATCAGACACGGGGACGTGGACTCGTGCCTCCCGGCTCAGGCTGGTGCTCGTGGAACCTGCCAGGTTTCTGGGCTGCCCCTGGCAGGGAAGAGCCAGCCCTGCAAGGGAAGGACAGATTACACGGTGGCAGCATGTTATTTGAGTTGCTAATAATGAGCACATTTAGCGGTTGTCAGTTGTTTTAAAAGCTCCCTAAGACAAATAAAAGACAAATATAAATCACTGCAGTGGTTACCAGCGCTTCAGCAATGTGTTCTCCCGCCATCTTTGGCAGAAACAGTACAACCTAATGGATTTGTGTCCAGAAACTATTAAAACTGCATTAAGATTATGAAAATATGACTTTAGGACCTTGTTGTAGGAGCATTGGTTACCTCATGCAAAGCTTTTTCTTGGGAAAAAAAAAAAAAAATGCGATGAGATCAGCTGGGCCAGGAGAGGTGGAACGTGGCGTTTGAGGAGGTGGGAGGTGGACAACCCCCGTTCCTCCTGCAGTCCCCGAGAGGAAAGGGGTGATGGAGGGAGCAGCAGAACTGCTGACCACCCTGCAGAGCCTGGTGATCGCTGCCCCTGAAGGAGCTGAAGCTGCTGTGGTGCTCCGTTGAGGGAGACCGTGAGGCTGCTGCACTGCCATGATGTGGAACGTGCCATGGACATGATGGACATGCCTTGACGTGGAAGGTGATGAAGATGAAGGGTCTCTAGCAGCTGCGGTTGGTAAGTCATCCCTTCATGCCATGCTGGGATAGGCTTGTCTGGAGAGGTGGGTCTGGGACATGGGAGATGATGGGTGCAGGAACAGATGCTCTCCCAGACCCACGGGGCACGGTGGGGACTGGCCCCATGAGCTGATGGCAGGTTGAGGCACAGGAGCATTGAAATCAAGGGTAGCTTTAGAAACCCCGAGAGGAGGAGTTGGGCCTGAAGGGCAAAGATAAGAAAGGATTTACAAAGGTCTTAAAATATCAGAGCCCCCAAAGTATTACTCTAGATACGTTGGCCCAGATTTATTGAGGACAAAATAAATGCTTTTGGTGCCACGCTGCTGGGAAGCGTCCTCTGGACCTGGATCCAGCCCCAGGATATAGATATATAGAAATATGGATAAATGCGCTTGGTATTTTGAAAGCACCGGGTTTGCAGCAGTGTCTTTGCCATTCGTGGGGACTCTGGGTGTTTGGGGGGCTGTGATGGGTGGAAGGTCCCATCTCTGGGTGTTGGGCTGTAACTGGGGCACCACCGAGTTGCCATGTGGTTTTCAAGTCCGAGCCACACCTGTAGGTCCCCCTTCCCTGTAGAAAATCCACTGGTGCCAAGAGATTGCTCCGTTACCAACCTCCTCCTCCGGGTCCCTTTGCTTCCACCCTCACAGCAGCCAACCCTCCTCTCCTCCCCAGCAGGGCACAGCGAGTGGCACGAGAGAGCACGTGGTGGTGACGGGGAAAAAGTGTTATTCTTGGCGAGCCTTTCCCACTCCTGTTTTTTAAATTTTTTTTAAAATTTTTTTTTATGTTAAACTGTTCACTTTCAGACTTTGAGTCACAATATTTCTCCAAGCGAAAGGCCACGAGTTTGGAAAAAATCCCATTTATTCCTTCAACATTCTTTGCTGTCACTTCAGCATAAAGGAGCCAAACCACCCTGGTACCTGCTGCTGATGTGGGTGGAGGAACCTCTGTGCCCCTGTGCCAGAGGCGCTTGCTGGCACCTTCTGAGGATGTCCACCAGGTGCTCGGGGTGTCCCCTAAAATGTGTGGACAATGTGAAGGTCAGAGAACGAGTCCTCAGGCCGGGAAGGGGCATTAAAGGATGCTTGAAGCCACCAGACAGAGTAAAATGGAAGTATTTCCATTAACTCATCCCCAAGGTGCAGTGAAGCAAGGAGTTGAGTGGAGGTTTTACCCTTATTTGCCTGGTTTCTCACGGGTGGTGTGAAAGGGAAGATAAACCCAGGTTTGAATTTTTAGGGCCTCTGGGTTTCTTGAGCCCCAGGCCCAGCAGAAAGGCCGAGCTTCCATTTTGCCAAAGTTTCCCATTCCTCCCCCAAGAGAAGGAGGTCACTGGATTTGGGAAAACCAGTTTCTCCGCGCTCTTTCTCCAGGGTTTGAGCCAAGAGCTTCAGCAGCGGTGACTCGGGGACGGTAGGATTCCCGTGAGAGCTGGCAACCGCGTTATCTTCTTCTAAAAATACCTCCCAACAAAACATAAAACCTCTCCCCAATAAGCCATCCGAAGGAGCGGGATCCAGTTTTGGGCTCTCGGGGGGCCACGGCTCGGCTCTCGGCTGCGGGCGGCAGCCAAAGGGCAGGAATTAGAGCGGTGCTGCCCGGGGACACCGGGAGACACAACCTTCCTCGAAGCAACGCTGGGGAGGGGATGGGTTTCAAGAAACACGCTGTGTTCAAAGGGCTCTTTTAACAGCCCCAGTTCTGGGCTCCCCAGTTCCAGGAGGACAGGGAACTGCTGGAGAGGGGACAGCAAAGAACCACAAAGATGGTGAGGGGCCTGGAGCATCTCTCTGATGAGGAGAGGCTGAGGGACTTGGGTCTGTTCAGTCTGGAGAGGAGAAGGCTGAGGAGGGATCTGATCAACACCTATAAATACTGAAAGGGTGGGTGTCAGGAGGATGGGGCCAGTCTTTTTTCAGTGGTGCCCAGGGACAGGACAAGAGGAAATGGGCACAAACTTGAATGTAAGAAATTCCACCTAAACATGAGGAGGAACTTCTTTCCTGTGAGGGTGGCAGAGCCCTGGAAGAGGCTGCCCAGGGAGGTGGTGGAGTCTCCTTCTCTGGAGACATTCAAACCCGCCTGGACACGTTCCTGTGGGACCTGCTCTGGGTGACCCTGCTCTGCAGGGGGTTGGAGGAGATGATCTCCAGAGGTCCCTTCCAACCCCATAGCATTGTGTGACTCTGGTGACTCTGCAGGGAGGGAGGACAAACGAGAGCATCCTCCAGAGCACCAGGTGTAGGTGTGAGCGCTGGGGAAACCAGGAGTTGGCAAGAAGGTGGTTTGACTTTCTGTCACGGTCGCATCCCTGCAGAGCAGCTGTGGTCACGAGCATCTCGGTGACTCCCACCTGTGGGTCGGAGGGTCCCTGTGCTGGGAGGAGCCGTGGTGCACAGCAAGGGGCGTTTTCATCCAAATACGTTGCTTTCAGTATAATCAGGGTGTGAAGCAGTTGTAAAGCCGGGGTTATGTGATGTTGGGCTGAGCTGGTGGCAATAAGAACCCATATTGTGCTTAGTTCTGCGGTAAAATAAATGACTACTTAAGAGTTTGTGGGAAATAGGTAATGAAACCTGTGTGTCTTCACAGGACTTTTGCTAGAGAAGGACCTTAGGCTTATGCCTGGCTCTGGCTCCCTCCAATCGCACTTTCATTCTCTTTTCCCCTTTTTTATCGCGCCGTGGCTGGCAGGTGGCTCACACATCCCTCCTCGAGCGCTGACAAAGTTTATCCCTCTCTCTGGGACTGCAAAGTGGCTCCTGAAGTCGGTTGGTTGGTGGGTTGTTTTTTTTTTTTTCCTTCCCAGGGAGGAAAAAAAAAAAATTCACTTCCCCCTCCTCCTTCGCTGAGCGTGTTTAATCATTTGCCGGTTAGTCATATTCCTAAGAAAAGCAAACGTTGCGTGATGGTGAGTGACAGCTCCTGAAGAACTGGCACTAATTATATCTCGGCACTGAAAAAAATAACCTGCTGGGCTGGTGAGTCTTGCAGGGAAGGAGCCAGCTCTCCTTCGAGCAGCTGGGATGCCCCAAAATCACCGAGCAGCCTCTCTCCTGGCCCGCAGACCCCTTCTCCATCTCCCCCCTGTAGAGATGATTAACGTTGGGTTTCATCCCGTCCCGTTTCCAGACTGATTTTCCCCTCCTGGGAAGCGTTTAAGGAGGTTTCCCTTTGACTCGTGTGTCTTGGATGGATTCAAAGTGCTGCTCGCCCCCTCGGCCACCAACACTCCCCGAGTTGGCACCGTTGGCCGTTGCCTTCCCCTGCGCCGCGCCAGCACCGTCGCCTCTTCCTCAGGTGCTGGGAGAAGCTGGGCATCTTATTTTTCTTTGTTCCAGCGTTACTGGGAGCTCTCTCAAAAGCTGCCAGCAGCCACCGTGGAGCTGCCGATGAGTCCTGGGGCGGTTGATGGAGGAGGGATGAGCTGGATGCTCTGGCTGGGGGCCGTCCAGCCACCTCTCCTTGTGTATTAACTCTCTTTTCTTTATCCTGCTGTGTGTGTCACGCTGCCCACACACAGCCCTGCTCCCCCGCCAGGGTTTTGTCCTTTGCTGGGGCACCCAGGAGAGCCAAACCACCCTGTTTTGGGGACATTTCTCCTAAGATGCTCCCTCCTGTCCCCCGTGGCTGGGCAGTGGGGGGCCAGGGGCCAGCACCCATCCCGCTGCAGGACACGGGGAAGGTGAGGACTCAGACTGTGTCACCCTCTATGTGCTGCTGTGGGCACCTTGAAAGGTTTCAAGGATGAAAATACTGTAATTTGGGGAAATTTAAGTTAAACAGCGACAGGCAATCCAAACAGGCTGTGCCCTGGGGTGAAATCCCCTCTATTTCTCTAAATTTGTAGCAAGCCAGGGCTGGGCGGTCCAGTCCCCAAGCCCAGCAGAGCACCTGCAGGCACAGGAGGGTGGGGGGATGCTCCCCGGAGGGCACAGGATGCTCCCAAGGACTGGGATCGGGGCTGGGTTGATTTTTCCCAGCGTATCACCGCTGTTTTTCCTGGATGGGGTTTTGTTTTCTTAAAAAGCCAAGCGGCTAAAAATAGCCCCCTGCTCTCCCGCCCGCGGTTTCGCGGCGTGAAGCCGGCGCAGGCTGGGAGCGGGGCCGACCTTCAGGGCCACAGCGGGAGCCCCCACCACCTCCTGCTGCCCCCCCTGCTCACGCTGGGGAAAGAAGCTATTTTGCCTCTTGTGTGCCTCCAGAAACACCTGATGGGGAGAGCAGGGGGATTTTTTTTTTTTTTTTTTTTTCCTTCCTGAAATAGCCACCCAGCCACAGGTGATCCCAAACTCGGGGATTTTAGGTCAGATTTAATTACACAGCAGGCTGTAATGATCATTTAGTTGCATTACGTACAGCATCTCCCCTTCCCCCCAGGACAGGCCGGCCAGTAGCCGGGAGGTTTGTGTCCACCCTACTGCCATCCATCCTCCTTTTATTTTTCCCACCTTTTATTTTTTCCTTGTGGGATTTGTGAAGGGGAAAGGATGCTCCTTTTGGAAGCCCAGCGCTGCTGGGAGCCCATTAAGGAGCTCTTCAAACCCTATGGGAGAGAACAAGCACAAACCTTTCGGGAGGCTGAAGGCTGGAGGCTCCCCCCCTCCCTTCTCCCCACCATCAAGAGGCACCAAATTCTCCTGATCCAGAGGAAAAAGTGTGAGCAGGCCAGCAGCAGCCCCAGCAGGAGCAGTGGAGCTAAATATAGCCCATTTACACAAAACGAGAGTGTTGCGGTGAAACGGCATCGATGAACACCATGGTGGTAATTAGCGGTTCCCTAATGAAGAGCCGAGAAAGCAGGGGGTGTCCCGGGGGAGAGCAGCACCTCTGCTGAGCATCATGCAGATGGTGGGGGCTGCTGACAGCAGGGAGGTCCTGCAGGGAGGGACCTGGCAGAATTTCCTCTCCCGTGTCCCCTCTAGAAGTGGTCAGGAGCATCCTCCAGGACTGAATTGGGGAATAAATCCCCCAGCCTGGCACAGGAGACAAGAAGGTGAAGCAAAGGGTGAAGGGACCAAGCAGGTGCCCCTGGGGGTTGCCCGGCTGTGGGACAGGGATGCCCCGTGGCCACGAAACCCAGGGGCTGGCAAGCACTGAGCCAGGAGGAGATGGGTCCTGGTGACCTCGACTGCTGGACTCTGTGACCTGGTGGCCTCATTTCCAAAGGTGACAAAGAGCCACAGTTCCCCCAGTGCTGCCAGTGTCTCCCTTTGGGCACCAGCTGCCTCACCAAGGGGTCAGCCCCAGCTCCCCCAGGAGCCACAGTTTTTCCTGGGATATAGAGAAACAGCTTAAGGGGGATGGGTATTTAATGAGCCCATGGCGAGGAGCTCAGGGGTGTCTCCTTCCATCACCCCAAAACTGCTGCAGCCCCTGCAGCTCCTGGTTCCCCCGTGGTACCCAAGCCTGATATCAAGCATCGCACTTATCCGTACCCCTCCCTGGTCCCTGGCACCTCCCAGCCCTGTGATGTCCCCAAACTCAAGCTTGTCCCATGCCTATCAAACTGTCAAAAAGTTACGACCAAGGGGAGTTTGGCCTGGAATTGGTCGGGGTTGTGTTGTCTCCGTCACAAGCAGCGATCAGGGTAATGAAGGGATCCTCTCCCCTCTGCTGCCATCCCTATAGCAACCAGCAGCCTCTTCCCGTTAAACAAGTGACTCATCAAACACGATTACACTGATATCAGGGAAGACGATCGTGACTTCTAGCTCTGACAAGAAAGCTGACCTTTTGGGAGGAAAAAAAAAACAAAAAACAATTAAAAAAAAATAAGGGAAATAATAGCTCAAAACTGGATGGGAAGGTGCAGTCCCGTGTCTCATCCTCCCCATCTGTCCTGCTGTCCTCGCCCTGCCTGGGGACTCCCAGGTGGTAAATAAATGCAGATGGGATGCAAACAGTGACGTGTAAATCCCCCGTGGCTCTGGGGTGGGCAGTGGGCTGGTGATGGTGCCAGGGCTCCCTGTGACAGGTGGGACCCACGGCTCGGTCCTGGATGAGATGTCCCTGGGACCAGACATGACCTGTGCCATGGACCCGGCTGCTCTCCATACTGGACATCGTGCTCCTGCCAAGGCCACCCATCGTTCTCCTGCACACACCAGGGAAACTGCTGCTCTGCTCCCAGGAACTTGCTCCGAGTGCTCCCCAGGCCCTTCAAATTTGGCAGGTTTGAAGTATTTGGAGGGTCTTTCCCCACTGCTGGTTTTCTCCAAGCCAAGTGCTTGGTTTTTTTGGAAGTGTTCAAGGCCAGGCTGGATGGGACTTGGAGCAACCTGGTCTGGTGGGAGGTGTCCCTGCCCAGGGCAGGGGGGTTGGAACTCCATGACCTTTAAGGTCCCTTCCAACTCTAACCGTTCTATGATTCTGTGATTTTTGCTTTACATTAATTATTTCACTTACCAGCGAGCAGCCATGACCTTTTTCTGATGAAGTCCTAGCCCACCCCACGTTTCAGACCAAAGCTCTGAATCCGGGCAATGTGGCCCCCAGCCTAATTCCAGGGAATGCACCCCGTGCTTGGGAGATGCTTGGACGGGAGCCCAGCACTGTGACTCCACGTAGGATCCTGTTTAAATGTCAGAAGCCAGAGTTCAAAATCAATAAATAGAGAGGACCGGCTGTGCTCGGGCGAGGGGGTGTCGGAGCTGCTTTTTGCTCAACTTCAAAGCTGAGAACTTGTTCCCCGGGTTTTTATGAAACCCGACGTCCTTCCTGCCCAGCGGGAAAGGAACTGGGGAGGCTGGAGGTCCTTTGAGCGCTGCCGCAGGGGGGTTTTTCCCCGCTGGGTGGGCTGCTTAACGCTCCCTCCCCACGCCAGCACGTCGGGAGGGACCAGCACGGAGGTTTAGCACTTGCAGTGGAGCCACAAATCTGTCCCGACCCGTGTGTGGCAGCTCCAGATTTCTTTCAGCAGCTGGTGTATCACCAGATCCAAGGCAGCTGATGGCTTCTCTGCAAGGACTTGGGACCCTCCTGGTCCTCAGACCCGTGTCCCTGCCAGGGCTCGTGGTGGGGGTTTTTGGTGGTCCCACCGTGGGCGCAGCAACCCGGCTCCTCCGGAGCAGCTGGCTCCAAGCCTGGCTTTGGAAAGCTCGTGCTGGTGGCAGGAGGGAGACCAGCAGGGAGGGAAGGCTGCCCTGCTCTCAGCTGCAGAAGGACTCCAGATTTTTATTTCTTTTTTAAAAAAATCTTTCTTATTTTGCCCCTTCCAAAACCACGGAAAACCTTCCTTGCCGCTGTCCCACCTCAGGTAAATTAGGTTATTGTTAATTATTAATTACCACAATCATTTGCCCTAATATTTTGCCTCGTATCCCACATGCTCCCGGTGTTCCCTGTGGCGTGATGAACCTACCTCCTGGTGAGGACCTACCTCCTGGTGAGGTAGCCATCCAGGGCACCAAATACAGCCCAGGAGAAGGAGGAAAACACAGAGCAAAAGCCCTTTATTTCAGAAAAAAACACCCTGCCCCAGAGGCCCTGCTGGCCAGAGCTGAGCTGACATATGGTGACAGGGTGTGTGCCAGCAAAGGTGCTTCAAAACGTCTTCCTCTGGCTCAGGAGAGCAGTGGAGCTTGTGGATCTTGGAGCAAAATCATTCGGGAGGGAATGATATCACTGAAGGGAGGAGGAAAAATCCTCCCCCTGCTTCGGCCCCAGTTTTTGGTGGGAACTGGGAGGAGAGATCAGAGCGAACCTTCAAACTACGCAGGGCTGCTCCTTCCCTCCTGCCACAGCTTGGTCTCTGGGGGACCTGTCCCCGTGCAGATGCCATTTGGGTCCTGTCTCTGTGCAGGTGGCAATAGGGTCTTGTCCCTGTGCAGGTGCCAGCAGGAAGCAGGGATGAAGGGATGAGGGGATACAGAAATGCAGGGATGCAGAGATATGGGGATGCAGGGATGCAGGGATACAGGGATGCAGGGATACAGGCTGTCCTGGAGCAGGAGGGGGTGACCCTAGGAGTCCAGACGTGCCACCAGAATGTGGCTTAGCCCATCCTCAGTGATGGGAACCCCAACAGCTTCCTGGGGCAAACCTGCCACTACAGAGGCTGTGTGTGAGCCGGGGTGCAGTGCGCTCCCCATCCCTGCTGTGAACTGTCCTGTGTCCCCATGGTACCCGCATCCCTCCGAGGCTGCTGCTAAACAGGGGAGTGTTCACAGCAGCTGGGTGTCTAATTGCAAGGGTGTCCCCACACTGGACAACCTGGAGATATCTCATTTTGGTGCAGGAAGGTCTCACACATCTCCACAGCGTGGTGCAGGCTGGGATCTGTGTTCCCCAGTGCTGCAAAGGCCATCTACCCATCTTCCATCCACCCATCCATTCATCCATCCACCCACCCACACATCCATCCATCCATCCATCTACCCATCTTCCATCCACCCATCCATTCATCCATCCACCCACCCACACATCCATCCATCCATCCATCTACCCATCTTCCATCCACCCATCCATCCATCCACCCACCCCATCCACCCGTCCATTCATCCATCCACCCATCCATCTGCCCATCCCTCCCTAGCCCTCCAAGAGGTATAAATGAGGTTGCAACCGTGCTTTTGCAGGCAGGATGGCAGAAGTTACTTCTGCAAGCCAAGCCCTCGAATGAGTCCACTCCAAAGAGGATTTTCAGCCAAATCAATTGCTTTTCAACAAAGGCAGGTGATTTTATAAGCCCACCTCCACCTCCTCCTCTGCCTGGGTTTGACATGGGCACCTCAACCCCCAAACCCACCATGGAGACCCAGTCCTTCCTCCTGCTGGGCTGGGAGGCTGGAGCCCAGTAGCCGAAGCAGGGCTGGGAGAAGTCCCTGCTCCCCGGCAGCAGCAGCGGCAGTGAGAAAATGGCCTAATTTCCACCCCGTGTTCACAAAGATTATGCAAAGCCTTTGAATGTAGGACTTGACGCGCTCTCCAGCGGCGCAGGGCCCCCGACGGCCCCGTTTTGGGGAGGCTGGCGGGCGCAGCGCGCTTGTTTGCCACCCTGATTAGTCAGCACTGCTAATTATAGCCACGCTTTTCCTTCTTATAGCTCTTCAGGCACCGTTGGAGTAATAGGG
This sequence comes from Calidris pugnax, assembly GCF_001431845.1. NCBI lineage: Eukaryota > Metazoa > Chordata > Aves > Charadriiformes > Scolopacidae > Calidris > Calidris pugnax. The sequence continues at coordinate 695,086 of NW_015090995.1, forward strand.
AACAACAAGAGGCGCCGCACTAAGGCTGCGCCCGCTCGCTGCGGAAAAGATGCCGGGGTGAAGGCGGGGATGAATTTCCAGCGGTGCGGCTCCGCACGCAAGGCTTGGAGGGGGGAGGTCTGAAGGCAACAAACTCATGGGTTTGTGCCATGAGTTGGGATGCTCTGGCAGGAGCAGGAGTCATCCCATGTGCAGCCCATGGCAGGAGCAGGAGTCAGGGTGGGAAAAGCCCACGCGAGGCAGGGAGGCAGCGATGTTTCCCCCAGGAAAAGAAAGAAAGCTGATTTTAGAGAAGACAAAAATTTAAAAAAGATGGAGAATTGCATCACATTTATTTTATCACATGTCCCAGGCATGGTGTAACTACAGCCACTGATGGATAGTGGAGATGCCCAGAGGGGCTCCCCACACGCCGTTACCAGCCGTCGGCGATGGCATGGGGCTCACCGTGTAGCCCAGGGGAGCCAAACCCGTGGCCATCAGGGCATTTCAGTTGCCATTTGCAAAACCAAACACAGGGGCAAACCCACTGCTGGTCCATCAGTTTTTCCAATTATTGGCATTGGAGTTACTCCTCTTGGTGAGCTCTGCACCAGCTGTTACGTCTGTTAAGCATCAGCCCTCGTGCAGGCTTGTTATGGGTGGGCTCTGCTTTTAATTGCCAGGTCATTAGTGATTGCCACCCCACAACACACCTGGGCCTTCGTTAGCTCCCTTGTAGAGCCATCTAATTAACCACCATGAAGACCTGGCTCTAGAAATAGCTACAGCAAAGCAAGTCAGAGACGGGGGTAGAGATCCAGTGGCTCCCAAGTTCCTGGCCTGCCCACCAGGCAGCCACGGTGCCAGCCACTTGATTTTTAACCAAACCCCCACCATTTCTAAGGCAGGATGAGACCCAGGTGAAGACGTGCTGAGGGTTGGCTTGGCACCCCACATCCCCATGGGGCAGTGCTGGGGGAGGACCGTCCGTGGTGTTTAGCACTGAGTTTCCTCCCACAGGGTAAAAGCCAAGGAGGAAGATGAGAGTTGAAGATGGGAAATGAAGAGGGAAAGCCATCTCCTTGCTGAATGAGTGAGGTCAGTGGTCCATCTAATTACAGAGAGGTTTTTGCTGGTGGCTTTGATTAGCTTTGAATTTTTTACTCCTTGCTAATGAGTCTGTAATTTGAATATAGACAAAGCATGCTTACTGTATTGTCCAAATGTTCTTGCAGCTATCCAGGGAGCTCAGAGCATTATGTGCAACTATAAAAGCAGATGCTCAAATATTACAAATACGATGGGCAGTGGCGCATCCTCACAGATGCAACACCACTTGCAGTTGGGGCAGCTCTGGAGGTGACATGCCTTGGTATAAAAATGACCAGATAGTGTCATTTTTGTCACCGGTGCCTTGAGGAAACCCCAGCACTCTCTGCCCCACACGGCTGCCCTGACAAGGGGAGGCACCAGCACCACTGAGAGGGTCTGGGGGCATCCCAAAATGACTCCCAGTTAATAGGAAAGTAATTGGGTAGCCTGTTCTGCAGCTGGCACCTTGGATGGTTTATGTCCTCCTTGGTATGGAAGCAAATGGAGAGGAGGCTGGAGATGAGTTGGCACAGCCCTGAGACCTCTCACATGTGGGGGGAGCATAGCCAGGTGGTGAAACCCCCCCAAAACCTCATCGGAGACACAAAGTTGCTCCTCCCTGGGCTGTCACAGGAGGGCAAGCAGCCCCAATTGCTGGGTAAGAAGCTTGTTGTGATGAGCATATGGAAAAGGAGCACCTCTGGAGTGGAGAGGGACAACGCCGGGGGGGCTGGTACCCACTGCAGGACGTGGGGAAAGCATCCTGTGCCAAACTCCTGGTGGGACATTGAGGGGAGGAACCAAAGGTGGGGAAGGGAGGCAGCAGGGTGGTTTGGGACTACCAGGGCTACCATGGGGCCTGGGTATCAACCAAGAGACCCAGAGCACGTCTGTGAGTGAGATTGCAGAAGGGACTGGGTGCTGGAGGGAGTGGGGGGTACAAGCTGGTGAGACCAGGAGGGCTGGGGCCAGCAGAGACCCATTGGAGTGTGTGTGTCTCTGCAAGGGACAGCTATAGATGAGAGGATCCAAGGGCCAGTCTGGGCCAACTGGGGGTCTGAAGGCACTTGCTGATGGGATGCACGGCACATCGGGGTGTGCTCATCCCCACTCAGCCTCGCTGCCGGCTGAACCTGGGGGCCTGGAGCTGCAGCAGCCCCCCCTCTGCCAGGGAGGGGATTCAGCAGCCCCCAGAAGACCCAGTGGGGGCAGCAGGGCCTGTCTCTGCTCAGACCTGTGGCCACTTGTGGTCCTTCAGCCTGTCTGGGGTGAGACCACCCACACTCATCTCAGCCTGGGGGCCCTTGGGGTGGGCTGTGTCCCTGCAGAGCACCTCAACGGGGCCATCACACCCCCTTCTGCTGCAGCAGCAGCTCAGTCCAGCCCAGCTCCTGCACCCACCTCCCGGCAGAGGCGGCTGCGGATGGGAGTCAATCAGAGCTCCTCACTCGCCTCCCCCTTCCCGGGCGACGGTGCGTAATTCCTGGGAGCGAGCGGGAGCAGAATTCATTCAGCTCTTCCCTCCCGATTTCCTCCGCCCCTTTTCGTGCTGCTCATGTCACCGGGCTCACAGCCACGCGCAGTCACGCGGCCGGTGGCCCCAGGTAGATGACGACTCGAGTCCCCCCCTGGGATGGGGCTTGGCCTGATTAAAGAACCCAGATGCTCCTAAACTGGGGCGATTGGGTTCAGCCCAAACCACCCATATTCACCTAAATATCTTTGCACTTCAGGAGTTGGAAACCCTTCCCGGCGCAGAGCTCGCCGCCTCTGGAAGAGAGAGGGGGGGATGAAGGAGTAAAGCTGGAGTGTTATGAAACCAGCAGGAAAAGGGGGGAGAAGGTGTAGCTGAAATGTTGCCGAGGTGGGAGCGGAGCATCCCTCCTTTGGAGACCCTGCTCCCCCTCCCAATCACCCAGCCCTTTGTGGCCAGAAAAACACAATCGTGCCTTTGGGATTTGTTCCTTTCCAGGCAGATCCTTTCCCAAATAGTCAGGAAGGAAGCCTTGGGGGTGGGTGGG
>NW_015090995.1:698217-698580 GCF_001431845.1 Calidris pugnax
TCTTCATCCTCCTCTTCCCAGCTTTTTTGCTGGCTGGAGGGAAGCTGGTGTGGGGCAAAGGCTCTGGGGTGAGGTGTCTCCCCCCCCAGCGGGGTGCATCTACCCCAGCCTGGTTTCACGGGGTCCCCCAAGGACCCCCAGCTGCCGGTTCCTGGGGGTGCAGGGGGACTGGCACCGCTGTCCCTGGGCATTGTCCTTGAAGAGCGGGGCAGCCGAGCCACGACTCACCGCATCAGCCCCCTTTCCCCCCCCTCCACCTCCTCCCCATCCCTTCAGATCCCCGCGTCCCTCGGCACAAGAGGTAAAAATAACCCTTGTGGGGCGCCGGGGCCTGGCTGGCACCCAAACTGCATCCGCAGAACG
>NW_015090995.1:698715-699286 GCF_001431845.1 Calidris pugnax
TGCCTGCGGGTGTGGATGTGGATGAGGAGCAGGGAGCCAGCCTTGTTGTTATTCTGCTCACAGCGCCTTCTGATTCACAGACTTGGATCATGAATATAAGTGAAGACTTTGACGTCAGAGTTGAGATTTATCAGCAGATCCAATGGGGCAGGAATATTAAGTGCAGAGTCGATGCCAGCTCCCTGCCAACGTTATTAGCGGCGCTCGCCCAGGAATGAGGCTTCGCACCGAGGACTGGGAGGACTGGGAAAGCAAAAAATAATAAAAAACGGGGGGCAGCAACCTGATCCTCCAGCATTAAAGCCAGGTAAAACAACACCCCCCGGGCTGGGCTGCGTGCGGGAAGGGAAGATGCGGGTGATGGGGGGGCTGCGGGCAGAGCTTCACACCCCCTCCTCCCCCCCCTCCCCCCGACCTTCACACCTCGACTGTAGGGAGGGGGTGGGGGGCAGATTGACTCTGCCAGGGGGACCACGCCGGTTCTTGCAGCTGTTTGCAGCTGGCTGGGAGCATCTTGCACCAGCCCTTTTTTTTTCCGAAGGAGGGGCGGGGGGGGGGGGAAGGGGAAAGT
>NW_015090995.1:700321-701852 GCF_001431845.1 Calidris pugnax
GCGGGGGGCGGGCCGGGGACGGCGGCGCCGGGAGGAGGAGGAGGAGACGGTGGCGGCGGCGGCGGCGGGGCCGGGGTCGGAGCCGGAGCCGGAGCCGGGGGGGGAGCCGTGAGCCCCTGGGACATCGCGCTGTGCGCCACGGGGACGGCGGTGGCGGGGGAGAACGCGCTGGTGCTGGCCGTGCTCTTCTACACGCCGAGTCTGAGGGCCCCCATGTTCCTGCTGATCGGCAGCCTGGCCCTGGCCGACCTGCTGGCCGGGTTGGGGCTAGTAGCCAACTTCGCCGTGCGGTACCTGCTGCGGCCGCCCAGCGAGGCGGCGGAGCTGGGGGCGGCGGGGCTGCTGCTGGCCGCCTTCTCCGCCTCCGTCTGCAGCCTGCTGGCCATCACCGTGGACCGCTACCTGTCTCTCTACAACGCGCTCACCTACCACAGCGAGCGCACGTTGGGTTTCACCTGCGCCATGGTGCTGCTGATGTGGCTACTGTGCCTCGGCGTTGGGCTACTGCCCCTCCTGGGCTGGAACTGCCTGCGGGACCAGAGCGCCTGCAGCATCCTGCGGCCCGTCACCAAGGACAACGCGGCGGTGCTGGCCGTCACCTTCCTCCTCCTCTTCGCCCTCATGATGCAGCTCTACCTGCAGATCTGCAAGATCGCCTTCCGGCACGCCCAGCAGATCGCCGTGCAGCATCAGTTCATCGCCACGGCTCAGGCCACCTCCACCCGCAAAGGGCTTTCTACCCTCTCGCTCATCCTCGGCACCTTCGCCCTGTGCTGGATCCCCTTCGCCATCTACTCCTTGGTGGCCGATTCCAGCTACCCGGTGGTCTACACCTACTCCCTGGCGCTGCCCGCCACCTGCAACTCCCTCATCAACCCCATCATTTACGCCTTCAGAAACCCAGACATCCAGAAGTCGCTCTGGCTGGCCTGCTGCGGCTGCGTCCCTTCCACCTTCTCCTCCAGACCAAGGACATCCAGCGACGTGTGAGGACCCGGCAGGGAGGGAGACGCTCTCCCCTCTTCTCCTCCTCCTCCTCCTCCTCTTCCTCCTTTTCCCCTCCGTCGTTATTCTTTCCTACCGGGAGGAACCCCCCCCCCGGCCAGCAGCACATCTCGTTCCATGAAAAGATGGCCAAAAAGAAGAAAAAAAAAAAAAAATGAAAAGGGAAAAAGAAGGGGGAAAGAAAGAGAGAGAGAGAGAAGAATGATAACGGTTTCCTTTAGAAATGTTATTTTCTTACACATTTTATTTTTTATTTAAAAACACAAAACACCAAAAAAAAAAAAAAAAAAAAAAAAGGAAAAAACAAAAAACAAACCAAAAGGATGTCGGTACGATGGCGTTTGTCTCCTCTCGGGGTAAGGAGCCCGGGGAGCAGCGGGTTTTTGCCGGCCCTGGCCCGGGGGGGCACATCCCACCGCGGGTGGCGGCCACAGGAAGAGGAGGGGGCGGGTGTCGTGTCCCCCCCCCACGGCGGGGCTGGTCTCCCCACGGGTGGGGTGGTTGTGCGGGGCGGGTACACACAGCC
>NW_015090995.1:701862-715405 GCF_001431845.1 Calidris pugnax
GTCACGATGCCTCTCTGTTTCTATTGTCGTTTGCGAAGCACTTTGAGAAGCTGGGGGGGGGCAAAGGCACTTTAGGGTACGGCCACTGTTTCGGGTTGTGGCAGGGATCAAAAAAAGGTGGCCGCGGGCAGGGTGGGGGCTCACGGTGGGTGCCCCCCACCCCAAGGCTCTGGGGAGGCCGAGGAAGGGCTCTCCTGCTCGGTGTGGGGCCATGGGGTGGTGCTCCCTTCCACACTGCTCGTTTACATGGGGGGGGGCGGGGGGATTTTCATCCAAAGATGGGTCCGGGTTTGCTGGGGTCCCCTCAAGGGAAGCCTCTGTAATCACACGTGTGTCCTGGGGTGTTATTCCGGATGCTACCAGTTTAACTTGCTTCATTAGAGAAGCTACGGTACCCTCACATTCCTCTACTGTATCACGTGCTTTGTGGTGTTAGTGAGACCATGATGAAGTGTCCTTTATCTTGTGCTTTCTTTTGGCCGAGAAGTGGAATAGTGCGTTCACTTAAAAAAAAGCAAGCAAGAAACCAAGCAACCCTCAGAGAGGTGGTGGGGCTTGGGGTGAAACCCCCTGGGGTGGCTCAGGGCAGAGGTGGTGGCAGCAGAAGACCCCTCACCAGCTGAGCCTGGTGTCCCAAACATGTTGGTGTCCTTTAGAGAAGGTTGCTGTCATCTCCAGCATCCAAAATGCCCCTTTTCAAAGCTAGAGGTGGTGGGTGCAGCTCTGGGGCCCAGCATGGGAACAGCTCAGTGGTGGCAGCAGAAGACTCCTCACCAGCTGAGCCTGGTCTCCCAAGCACGTTGCTGCCCTTTAGAGAAGGATGCTGTGACCTCCAGCATCCAAAATGCCCCTTTTCAAAGCAGGAGGTGGGTTCTGCTGCACCATGGGCAAAACGGACGATGGTTCCTATCAACACAACCCAACGGTGCCACCACCACCACACTGCCGCGTGTGTACACCGTAGTTTCGTGGAAGATGGAAATGTTCTTGCTTTTTGAGGCTGTAGTGGGTACGAAGCCACTTTATGGCTGGATACAGGCACAACTGTATTTTCTCTCTGGATCCGTGCAATGAATTCCTCGCTCCTCAGAGCTAAGTGCACATGAGAAAGCTATGAATCTCCAAAGTGTGCCTGGGGCTTGGGCTTATTGTCTACCTTTGAAAGGTGGCCAGTCTCTTATTTTTTTTTTTTTTCATTTCTTTTCTCTTTTGAATACCTTGGGCAATGGGCAGTAGGCACAATGTTGAATCCGCATATATTTAAAAGTAAATATATATATATATATATATAAGAACAAGTAATATATATACATATAAACACTTTGCTCATTTTAGTTCTTCTGGTTTCTGTAAGCGCAGCCAGGTCCTTGCAGTTCCTCAGTGTGAAAACTCAAGACAGAGTTAGTTCAAACCATTTTTGAAACTTTGTGAATGTTTTGAAATGTTTTTACACAACCCGATCTGGAAGACAGTATTTGTTTCTCTGGGCGGCTCATTTTGCATCTCTAAGTGAAAGGTGGATTAACTAATCAGCTCTAGAGAAACTCTGACATGAAAAAAAAACCCTGCATTTTCTTGGCCTTTCAGTCAATTCCCTATTGCTGAAGGTTTTGCTTTTAACAATATTCTCTTTTAGAATTTAATTGTATACTTGAAACTTGTCTCAGTTGGAGGGATCCATTGCTCAGCTTTGACAAAGGCATACGAGGGTCAATGGAAAATAATTTTCCCTGGTGGACCCTCCATAGCAGTAAGAGGAAGATTTGGGATGTGAGGAGCTAAAGCCGAGTTCAGTTTGGGACTTTGAGCAGTGAAAACATCTCTTTTTAGCCAGCTTCATTTCAATAACCAGCAGTAAATATCTCAAGGATCTCAGTCCTTGTGGCAGCCACAATTTATTCATCTCGAACAAAGAGTTTTAATTGAACTTTGAATAAAACCCCCCAAAACCATTACTGTTCTCAGTAGGTGATGAAGTACCTCTTTCTTGCAGAAGCATCAAATTTGGGGTGGGGAGGTCTCTGTAAAGCCATTGATCTTGGTAATCACTTGTGTTGATGTGTATTGACCAGCATCGACAAACTCACTTAATTGTCAACAATTAATTACTGGTTCACTTTTAATTGTCGCGAACAATTGTTCAATGCACATGGTATTTCCTTGTAACGCCTTTCATTCATGCGCGACCTCTTCTCTCGGCGAGGTGGTCCTGCTGCCCCACAGCTGATGGTTTCACTGGTATCTGTTGTACTTTTTCTGTTCGAAATGCAGTTGTCACCTGCAAAATCTCCCACGAGCCGCCCTTCCCGCTGTCCCTGCAACCCTGGGAAGGGAGGTTTGCTCATTCCCATTGGAAAACTCTGAAAGATAGGGGATTGTAAAGATAGAATGGGTTTTCAGTAGAGAAGATGCAAATCGGAACGGATGGTCCAAAGCTCTTTTATCCCTGACTTTGAGGGACGTGAATAAATTGTCCCCAGCTCCAAGGGTAATAGTTGCCTTCACAAATTCTGCTCGATGTCAAGTGTAATCGTGTCTAAACCAAGGTTATTCCTTCACAATCTGAGCACGCTGCAGCGGGCAGGACGCCGGATGCCTGACAGCACAGCCTTTCACACTGAAATCACAAAGCACAGGTTTATGACCTTATCGGGGGAGCTGGGAGCTGGAAAACATCCGGCTCGGCCCAGCAAAAGCTCTTTGCCAACTGGGCAGTATCTGGCTAAGGATGAGATGTGGTGCTGGCCGCTGCTGGCAAAGTCAGTGTCCTTCTGAGTCTGCTGCAGCCTGGTCTCTTGGCTCTACACCAGGTAGGGAGTGAGAAGGACTGGGCTGGTCTCTGATGTCCCTTGTGAGTAGGTCAGAATCAGGCCCCAGGCAGGATAAAGAGCATCCTCCCTAGGGAGTGAATCCTCTCCCTCAGAAGGAGGGATGAGTTTCTGGTGGCAAAGCCACCAGAAGGGGACTCAGCCAGATGGGGGTGGCCCAGGGCCAGGTCCTGCCTTGTGGTCACAGACCTCCTGAGGCTCTGAACCCCAGATCAAACCTGGCCAGGCTTCGGGCAGTGTCCATCGGAGCCACCTTTGGCAACACAGATGGACAGAGTGGGAGTCGATGGTCCCCATTCCCAGTCCTGCCTCCTGTCCTAGCTGCTTCCCCGGGAACTGGGCCATTTCCCAGCAGTCGGGACAGCAACTTATTTTGATGTACGTGTTTTCATTAGCCTTTTAACTCGACTGGGAGAGTTGATCTCAAAGAAAAATGTACAGTTATCATTCAATTACGGTTAAATCAAGCCCCTTCAATGCACTTTATGAACGAGTGGAAACAAATCAATGCTGTTATTGCACTGTATCTCTATTGTGTATAATAGTATACATTCATCTGTAAGAGTAATTTATTTTTATTACTGTAAATAAAACTGTTAAAGTGATTTGTCAAGAGGATATCCAAAAATAGGGGGGTTGGGGGGGGTTAAAATTAAAACATTTGAAGATCTGGGCTCCTGTCCCAGGTATGTGCCATGCTGTGCGTGTCTGTGTGTTTATTTCAGCTGAAGCTGGTCTGGTACAGGTTTCTGCTTTCCCTCCCCGGGGGTTTGTGTTTCCACTTGGATCATGACGAGCTGGTTGAGGATGAGAACTGCTGGAGACATTGATTGTGGGGTTGGGAAGGGATGGCTCGGAGCCTCCACGCGAAAGGATGGAGACTTCTCCATCAGCAGGAGCCATCCTCTGCCCTCCAGTTACCCAGGCAGTCAGGGATTAAATATCCACAGGAATGAATTGATCTTCGAGAGCTGCTTTCTCCAAATGAAGGGTTATAGAGACATCACAGCTTTTGTGCTGCTGCTTCTGTGCCCTGGCCTCTAATAGAGAAGGGAGCACCAGAGGGCTGAGAACTCGTAGCAAAGGGACCCAGCAAGGGCAAGCTGACAAAAAGCCAAACCCAAATCCACTTTAACCTCTTAAAATCTTTATTAATTTTGTCGTTTTGTTTTGTTTTTAATTATTACCACATGCATAAAGTGTCAACAGTTTGGGAATAAGATGACCTTTTTTTTTTTGAACAAATGTAGTTACAAGCGGCGCTTGGGGTCGTTCCGGTTTTCCTCTCTACACTGTACAGAAGAAAGCTCGTGTGGCGACCCACGTAGTCCCTACCTTTCCGTCATCGTGTCACGACAGGCAGAACCCACAACACTGGGGAGAAATACACTTGTTCACACGTAGCAACTGGGTAGGGTAGATAGATACAAGCAGCAACATCTACTCACCTATTGACTAAGTGCACATGGTTAAAAGACCCCATCAGACAGTGAACATCTCCTTCTGTTTTTTAACGTCAACTATATAATAATGGAAATCAAGTTGTGGCCTGTAATGGGTGACCCTCCCATGGGAGAAGTGCCCATCTCCTGTCAGCTGCTTTTATCAAAAGGCAAGTCGAAGGAAATACAGGTAATACTTCTGCCGGTATTAAAAAAAAAATGAGCTTTCTGCAGTAGCATCGGGGCAGCCTCACTGCTGCTGAGCACCCCAGGAAGACAACCACAAGGTGCCACTGGGTTGGCACGTCCCCATCCCTGCTGTGCCACCCCTGCAGAGCTGGAGCCAACCTCCATAAAGACAGGCTGCAGCCCTGGCTCCAGGCTGTGCGTACGAATGGCTGGTGCCAAAAGGGGAAAAAAATGCTTTCAAAACGCTTGTCTCAAGCTGGTCACTCACAGATGCTCTATTTTAGGAGGATCTGTTGCCCCAGTGCTCCGGGAGGTCTCCCCAGCTTGCAGTTGCTCAGTTTGGGTAGTGAAGGGGTTTTTTGGGGGGGTGTCTGAGGTGCTCCCAGCCCAGTCTAGGCTAGCCTTGATCCCTGGGCTGCTGGGTGCAGGGCACAGGAGATGATCCTCACCTACCATCAATTCCCCCCAAAATAAGGCTCCTGCAGCGCCTGGCCTCACCCAGAGGTGCTTGTGCTCCTACTCACTCTGAGGGTGATGGAAGCCTGGCTACGAGATGGCTCCTGTCCTGCCACTGCAGCTGGCATTGTCCCAGCAGCCCTGGGATGGGGCAGGAGGAGGAGGAGGAGAAGAAAAAGGAGGAAGGCTCTCCAGCCTGCGTGCTTGTCCCACCGCTGCAGCAATACACATACCCTGGAGCAAACCCACCAGCACATGCATGTCCCACAGCCAAGCAGTGACAGGGTTTGTCACCTCCTTACATGGCCACCGTGTCCTCTTGGGGACTGTCCCTGGGCCGAAGGTGCAATGTTTGCATCTGCACCTGGAGACCTGGTTGCCGGAGCAGGATTTCCTTGGGTTGGCCAAAGTTGGGGTAAAAGCTGCTCCCCAAACTATGCCTGCACAAGGAGGGAGGAATCCCAGTGGATACCTCGGGGTGTGGGCAGGTGAGGACAGGCTGAGCATCAGAAATGCTTAAGAATACTCTGTCCTTCCCCAGCTGGGCAAGGGGAACCACCCTGTGAAGCCCTGTGCTCCTCGGCAACGCAGTGGGGACCTCCAGAAAAGGCACTTGTGTCTGTAAGGAGCTGTCATGTCACTGCTCTCCCAACAGGAACACCAGACCTGAGCCCCACACGTGACATGGCACGGCTGAAACCAGAGAGGAGAAAAGTGCCAGCAACGCTTCAGCATCAACCCAAGCTCACGCTGGAATATCCTGTTCCAGATTCCCCCAGGCAAGTCAATCAGCCCCAAAATGAAGGAGGTCTATTAAGATGGGGAGCCATCAGCCCCAAAATGCTCCCAAAAATGCATTTTGGAGGAAAAAAGATTGCTTTTTGTTGGGGACTTTCCTTCTTTTTCCTAATCTGATGTGATCTGAGACAAAAGGCACCACAAAGAGAGGCTCCATTTGGAGGAAAACTGGCCAGAACTAAAGATAGACCTGAAACATCTCAGTATAAAAATAACTTTGGTGGGGGTGGGGGGGGCACTGATGCTCCTAACAGCATCCTGTATTTGGAGACCTGGCAGGACTGTGCCAAAGATGCACCTGCTGCCAGTGAGAAACCAACAACTCCTCAGTGTCCTAATGTCACCAGGCTCAAAGCCCACTTTGTTTCTAATGCAAGATTTTTATTGTTGGTTTTTTCATGGCAAGAAGTGACTTTCTATGGACTAAGTGTTCCCAGCTGAGGCATCGGGCACATACAAGCACCAGTAAAAAGGAGAAAATCAATGGGATTTGAAACACTTGAGCTGGGGTGGGGCCTTCAGGGACAAAAGCACGTCCTATGGTGCTGGAGACTCTTCTCTTTGTTGCACTGTGGGCTGATGTGCTGCTTGCCTTCAAATGCTGGTTACTTAGGAAGTAACTTTTGAAAGCAGTTACGATGACAACTGTTCCATTTTTTGGTGGCTGGCTGGGAAGCAATGCTGGGTCTGACCTTCCTTCAAGGTCAAGGGGAAGGAGAAAGAACAGATTTTTCCTTCTGGAAATCACGTGAGTTGTTTCTTTATGTGTTTTTTATTCTTTTTTTGGGGGTGGGGGGTGGTGGTTGCTTGCTTTTAGATTCTTCATCTAAGCTACTCCAAATCAAAGGGTAACTTTCAGATGGTTCACCTTATTGTACCAGCATGGTTTACACAGTGCGGTCCGTGGGCCATGAGTGGTCTGGAGGAGCAGGTTGCTGAACTGTTGCCTTCAACTACTGAAATGTAGCAGTAACAGCTGCCTGTCCTGGTTTTCTGCAGTTAGTTCTTATCCTTCCCTCTCATGTACTTATTCTGCAGTACATTATGTCTCTATTGTATTTGAGGGTTGACACTGAAACCAGAAAAGGGGCAATAAAGCTCAGGGAGAACACAAGCTGGCTAATGGGCAGTGCTTTGGGGTGGTGTCCTGCTGGGACAGATCTACAAGTAGAGGTGCTGCAAGCCTAGAGGAGGGGATGAGGCAGAACTACAAACATGCCAGGTTTGAAGAGGTGCTCTGTGGGCACCTCCACCACCCCCTGGCCCAACACAGGGTCACTGACAGTGCTCCTCTGTGCTGAAGCTGACCTGCTTCTCAAAGACCTCAGAGGCTCTGAGACCTATCTCAGAGTTTCTCCGTCATCACCTTGAGAAAGCTTTCCCTGAGATCTGCTTCAACTCCTTTCTGCCACTGCTCAATCCTGTGCCTTACACTTTGGTCCAACACACACATGGAGAACAGGTTTATTCTCCCCACTGCCCTTTGTAGCTTTGCAGCTGGTTTTACCTACCTGAGGTCTTTCCTGTACAGAGTGGTGGGAACATAATTAACCTATAATATCAGGTTATTTTCTTTCTATCTTATTTCCTCCTCTCTGCACTCTCAATACTTCCTACACAGTCAAGTGCTAGAACTACCATTGGGCTGAAAGTCCCCCCAGGGCTAACCCAGTTCCCCAGTATTGCCACTACTAATTCCCTGTTATTTCTCACACACTTGGGCTCACAAGCCCCCAGACACAGTGACCAACAGCAGATTTAAGCCTGTTCCTGCTATGAGTAAAAGACTACAGAGGGACCTCTGGGTGCTTCTTTGAAGGTGGCACCTGTGGGAAGATACTTATTAGGAGAGATGCCTGTGGGAGGGTGAAGCATCAGTGATCAACCATCATGTAGTGCTATGGAGATGTCTGTGGCCTCAGGGCCCTGTACCAATGTAAGACAGACATTAATATTGTCAATGTCACATCAGCATTGCCTTCAGGGGACACCATGTCCCATCCAGGTCTTGCCTGGGGATTTCCTGCAGCAAGAGCCCATCCCTCGATTCAGGCTCTGCCTCAGCCTAGTGACAACACCAGGATGGTGTCCTCTTCCCACCCTGCCGCAGGCACAGCCCTGAAGGCTTTGGGGCAAACCCCTCACTGAACTTCTTGACTGTGTTTTTTCCTCTTTCTTCCCTCCCCCAGTAAAATGCAGGCACAATTCTCACCTGGAGAAAGCAGAGCTTGAGAGACTGATTCTAGAAACCTGGGGTTTGGTAAAGGAAGATCAGATTCACAGGAAAAAAGAACTCCTCAACTCTCAAAAAGACTGAAATACTTCAAAGTTTAGGCTTGGGTATAATTACCTGAAGGAGGACACTTTCTTGGAGCTTAGAGGCCATCACATGAATTGAGTGGGCAGCTCTAAGTGTTACCCAGGCATGTTTCTTATCGCATGCATGATCATCCCAGAGGAGCACAGCTGTGTGGGGTCTGGGAAAGGTCCACCCTGAGGGCATGGTGACCCGTTCAGAGACAAAACCAGCATGTCTTGGTGCTCCCGTACTTTGCTCAGGCACTTCTGCGTGGGGATAGTGAAGGGGCAGGAAAGCCCCACTGCTGCCATCAGCGGGGGGGGGGATGTGGTTGTGGTGTTGGTTGTGGGGTCACCTAAGGAAGGGACAACAGTCCTCAAGGTGCTGCTGCCCAGTTGAGGGTAAATTCATGGGTTTGTGAGCGTTTGAGGCTTCTAAAGTGCAGTGCAGGTTATATGGTCTTTGCTGTAAACTGTAAACTCCTCAGGACAGAGTCCTTGCCCTTACGTTTATTTTTTTAATCTGTAAAGTGACATGCCAGCTGAGAGAACCTTACTCCTAAATAACAACTACTACTACAGGAAAACAAGAATCACGGTGAAAGAAACAGCCTATGCTCCCCTTGCCAGCATCCCATGATGGGGAGCGCTTCCCACCACCCTCCACAGTCCACCCACAAGGAAATGGCATGATGCTCCTGTTGGCCATGCACCTCTGGAGAGCACCTTCCAAAATACTGCCTCCAGTGCTACAACCTGCCTCTCTCCAAGTGAAACTCCCATTTGTCGTTAAAGCTGAGGTGTCAGTTCAGGCTGTGTTCCCCAGGGAGTCTGCAAAGCTTCTGTTCAGGCTGTTGAGTGTCTTGAAAGGGCGACACAGATGGAAAGATTGCTGGGAGTGTATTTGAGGGCTCTTATGTGAAGGGAGCTCTCTGGAGAAGCTGTGTTCTGCCTTACGGTTGTGACCAGAATAAAACCTTCCCAAGATAAAAATACCTGCAGGATCAGGAGTTCTCATAGGATGTGATGCTTGCTCCTCCCAGGTCTCTGCCCAGGGTGAAAAGCCAGAAGTTACCCAATCCCTCCTCCTTCCTTCAGGACACTGATTGTCTAAGAGCCACCGGAGCCAACAGCTAACTCCAGCGTTCACTCAAAATCAAGGGGACACTGAGGGTGCAACACTGGAACGTGAACACTGCTAGACTTCCACCAACCTTCATGAAACTTGAGCAAGACCAGACTTCACACCTGATGTAGCCCTCACAGGCAATGACCAGTGTACCATGAGCACAGTGGTCCCCATAATGTCCTTCTTCATATAAATCAGAAATGTCCAAGAGGTTCCTGAGGGACCTCAAGGACTATAGCCTTCCATTAATATCTCTAAGCAGAACCAAACCGGTTTATTTCCTCTTCTGTTGACTCTGGCCCAATTCATTTGTATGCCCACAGAATATACTTCCCCCTGTTGGTGGACTTATTTATTATTTTTAATCTATGCCCATAAACTGGCAAGTAGGAGAAAGCAGATAAAATGGAAAAAGGAGCTCTCAGGAGATCGGTTGGGCTCATTAAATGCTTGGCACTCTCTGATCATCTGTTGGCAATGAAATGCCACTGCTGTATTTTAACATGGAACACGATACCTTAATGTACAGGAGAATCTCCTCATCCCACTTCTGGTATACTTGAGAGAGGAGAAATGCAATCGTCTGTGACCTGAATTGTATTTTTAATGGCTGACAAGCTAGATAAAATATTTAAATATTCACTTTTATATCAGCCCACTTGGGGATTTGAGCATTTCAGGTTGTGTAACACAGCATGGCCTACTTTTGGAAGAGTATACAGAAATAGGCACATATGTACAAAATATTGAGTAGGCAGCATATGGGTCAGCCAGCCAGGGTTAATTAGGATGGCTCAACCAAGTCCAGCAGAGCTAACCCAGCCAGACCAGCCAAGGAGATGGTGTCACTTGTGTCGGATTTCATAAGTCACCTGGGCAAAAAATAGATGAATGTAACTAAAATAAAGATGGTCATCCTCAAATGTAGCTGAGTCCCTCAAGCAAAGGCACTGAGGATGTCAGCCTGCCAGCAGAGCTGGCCTTGCAGGAATGGCTGTATCATGAGATTGGGGCTCTGGGTGCCACCACGTGCTCTTCACATACAAACAGTATCACGATGGCATCTATATTAATAACCCTCCACATTAAATACCACCAGGTGACTCTTAAATGTTGCTCTGAATTTTTACAAGCCTTTCTTCTGAACTTGCTCAGGTCAAACCCCAGCTGCTTTGCGGAGGAAAGCCCATCGTGGGCATTGCCAGGGCTCTCTGCCTGGGTGGAGATGTTGGGCTTTGGCCAAAACCTTTTGCAGCCCATTCCCTGCATCTCAGAGGGTTGACATCAGACACAAGAGCTCTCAGTGAGCACCAAGCATTGGGAATTTCCTGGTCACCTACAGGACACCATGTCTCCCTGCCTCCTTTGGTCAATCCTGTTTCCTTGAGGTCTGGAGATGAGTTCCATGTGCCCTATTTCTCTGCTGCTTCCTGCCTGCAGTGCCCAACCATCAGTGCTGCCGAGATGGAAAATTCCAGGGTTAAATCCAAGGATTTGATTTGCAGTTCCTGCTCTGACAGTCATTCCTGCTGAAGTCAAGGGGAGCTTTCCCTAAGGAAAGGGGGGCCAAACCTGTGGATGTGGCCCATGGCAGTGTACCCTCCCCTAACACCTTCCCCAACAACCCTTGCCCTCTCCCACATCCATGCTGCTCTTCCATTTGACCCCCTGCTCAGCACCACAGATGCAGAGATGCAGGAGGCGTCACATCGAAGGGATGAGACCATTTTGGTCAGTCGAGAGAGAAGGGAGGGCTCCCAGGGATATTTCTCAGCAGCCAGGCAGGGGGTTCATCACATCTCACCATGAAGGGTTTCTCACCAGGGGGAAACAGGAAGATACTTGGGGCATTGTTCAACATCAGCATTTCTCAGGGTGAACATAAGCATCAGCCTCTGAGCCTTTTGGGTCCCAGCGACATGCTCCTGCCTCCTTTACAGGTCTGGTAACTCCTAGATAGTCAAAATACTACTTTTGTAGCCATCACCTACGTGGCTACCGGGAGAGTTGGGGAGGTGGGCTCAGAGCCCAGCTTCTCCTCAGAAGAGATTCAATATGGAAAGTCAGTTTTCCCCTGTTCAGGGACCCATGGTATATGGGAAGACAAGACAGGACCTCGCAACACCGTGTTGGGCAAGCCCATGGCTGGTCCTGGCCCATTTTCTGCTGGTGGGGAACCTCTCCCATCTCTGTGCTTGCTCTTACTCCTGACTGTGGAATTTTCAGTATTTCCCACCCCTTTGCTCTGCTTTTCCACGTCTCCTCCCTTCGTGTGAAAAGCCTTTGATGAATCATGTTCTCTTTTGAGGAGCAAAACACCATGGTGGGCACCAAACTCTCCAGCCTCACCCTGCTTGTGGGTAATGGATGGGGCAGGATCAGGCCCAGGGGGACTGAGTGCCTGGATCTGAGTCCATCTCGGTTGTATGGGTGCAGTCTGTGGGGCTGCAAAGTGCAAGTTGAGAGTTTACGTAAAAGCAGCATTTTATCTAATTAATTTTTTTTTTTTTTTAAATAATACTGAAATGGTGTAGTGCTTAGGCTGAGAAGAGTTGGGCTTGGGGAAGCTCCTTGGACACCTCTGCTCCCTTGCTGGCAACTCCTTTTCCCCCCAAGGACAAGAGCTGTTTTTCCCCACCAGCTGCACAAGCCTTGCCTTCACGATTTTCTACCAGAAAACTGGTCCTAAGGATGGAAATGGGCTCAGGTGACCAACACCTTGGTCTTCTCCAAGGAGCAATAGCATGATGGTGAGCATCCCTATGCAACGGTGACAGTGCATTGCCCTATGGGGAAGGAGACTCCTGCCCACATGCAGCCTTTGGAGCTGCCAGATCCTACAAATACAGGCAGCAGAGCATCCCCAAGCCCAGCACGTGGCCATCCCTGTGTGCCTGTGGTGACACCAGCTGTGCAATCAGGCTTCTTCTCCAGGAGCTTCTCATTAACACCTTAAACATCTATCTGAAAAAGCACTACTGCCTCTGGGTTCCCCTTCTCTAGCAAAGCACACTCAGGGCCAGTCTCTGCTCTTTCTCCAGGTGTCAACCCGGAAGAGTGCTATTAACCTGCCTCCAGAGCCATTTTGGAAGTCATTATAAAGTGAAAGTGCTGCTAACTTCTGGTCTCACTGCCTCCGAGGTGTATCCTACCAGTGCTGCTGCTGCTGCTGCTGCCCGAAGGGTTTTCGACATGGTGTAAAAGCAAAGCTCCTGAGCGAGCGGGGCCGCCCGCGCTGGTTGGCATCGAGGGTTGGGGAAGGCGCCTATACACACCTGGGACGGAGCCGGGGAGCTCCGTGCCAGCCCAGCCCCGGGGGCCCCCTCAGTCCGACCACTCGTTATCGTCCAGCTCGGAGTCGTCGTCGGACTCGCTGTACTCCACCGCGATCCGGCGGGACAGGATCGTCGCCACGTCGTTGCCCACGGGCTCTTTTTTGGCCTCTTGTTCCCATTGCTCCTGGACTTTCCGGAGTTGGATTCCTGCAGTAGAGAAAGAGGGGAAGGCTTTAGGGGGGAACATGCCCAGCACCCGTGGACGCACCCAAGGTGCAGCAACACCCCAGTTACAAGTATTGGCTGGAGCAAGATGGTTGGAGCCCCCTTGCAGGAGGATGCGTGCAATTATAAAGCTATGTGAGATAATCAGAGAGTGGTTTGGGTTGGTAGGGACCTCAAAGATCATCTAGTTCCAACCCCCCTGCCATGGGCAGGGACACCTCCCACTAGGTGCAATTAAAAAGCTATATAATAAAATAAAGCTCCTCCTTGGCTTCCACTCAACCTGAAGAGGTTGAACCTTCTTTGAAGGTTAAATGTACCATTCGACCTGAAGCATTGGCAAGAAGGGGAAATGGGAGAACCCTTGGAGCACATCATCTGCTACAGCCTGGAAGGAAGCCATGCACACAAGAGCTGTCAGTCGTCCCCGTGGGGCTCCGTCCCACCTCCAGCAATGGGTTTTCCCACCTCCCTCCAACCCCTTCCATTGCATTCCCTTCCCTCCCCAGGTTCCACCAGGTGCCACCACCTTCATGCATCACCTGGGGCTTGACTCGCACTCAACGAAGCCAACACCACCCAGCTCTAGGACAAGAGGGATTTTTTTCTACTGTGGTGGCAGCACTGGGGACCTGTCCCCCCTCCTTCCTGCCACCACCACCCCTGCCACTCACCCCTGCGGATGGCTGCCAGCAGGTCGCTCCGGGCATCGCTCATGGGCATCAGTGGGATCTGTGGCTTCCGTGGCTCCATGGCAGGGGCCGGTGGTGATGCCGAGTGTGCCGGGGAGGCAGTGACGGCGGGGGGCCCCGGCGGCGGCGGTGGGGGTGCCACCGGGGGTCCCATGGGGCCGGCCTGCGGCGGGGAAGCAGAGTAGGGGCCGGGGGGTGCAGGGGGCGGCGA
>NW_015090995.1:715459-717959 GCF_001431845.1 Calidris pugnax
CGGGGGGGGCGGTGGGGCGGGCGGCACGAAGTACTCTGCCATCGGCACCGGCTGCGGGCTGCAACGGGAGGGCAAGGCCATGTCAGTGGCATGACGAATGATGGCTTCCACCATCCATCCCGGGCACCCATCACCCATCCTGGGCACCCACTACCCATCCTGGGCAAACATCACCCATCCTGAGCACCCATCACCCATCCCGGGCACCCATCACCCATCCTGAGCACCCACTACCCATCCCGGGCACCCATCACTCATCCTGAGCACCCACTACCCGTCCCGGGCACCCATCACCCATCCTGGGCACCCATCACCCATCCTGAGCACCCA
Organism: Calidris pugnax; assembly: GCF_001431845.1. Lineage (NCBI taxonomy): Eukaryota > Metazoa > Chordata > Aves > Charadriiformes > Scolopacidae > Calidris > Calidris pugnax. The sequence goes on from NW_015090995.1 coordinate 715,790, forward strand.
CTACCCATCCCGGGCACCCATCACCCATCCCAGGCACCCACTACCCATCCCAGGCACCCATCACCCATCCTGAGCACCCACTACCCATCCCAGGCACCCATCACCCATCCTGAGCACCCACTACCCATCCCGGGCACCCATCACCCATCCTGAGCACCCACTACCCGTCCTGGGCAACCACCACTCATCTTGGGCACCCAACTGGCTCTGCTGCGGCTTGGTTTGCTCTGGACCCCATATAAGTTCTGTCCCTATATAGGTGGGGGACTCTGCCTGTGGGATGGGCTATGGGACATCCCATGGTGGGAAGGTAGCCAACACCCCCGGGAGAAACGGTGCCCTCCATCCACCTTGTCTCCTTATCTGGGATGAGGTTACCCCAACAGTGCTCCTGACTGATTTGGCCTCTGCTCTCACCAGCAGTTTCACACCACAGTGGGTGCAGAGGAGGGCTCTCCCCACTACATCCACCCAGAAATGGGGGGGTCAGCCCCTCACAACCCCGCCCCCGCTTCTCCTGGGCATCCCTCTGCCAGGTGAGAAGATGCAGGCTGAAGCCCTACCCATAATCCTTGATTAAGTGAGGTCTTGGCCCGTTGAGGATAGCCTCGGGGGGCTGCGGCGCGTGGGGCTGCTGGAGGCGGTTGAGGCTGTTCTGCCGGCTGCCCGCCGCCGGCACTGGGCGGTAGACGTGCTCCTGGGGGGTTGCAGTGGCCATCACCCCCTCCTTGTGCTCCGTTGGGGCCAGGTGGGACGCCGGGGCCAGGAGCTGTGCGGGATGGTTGGGGCTGGCCGGGTAGGAGTGGTCGGCCGCGTCCGACGCGTAAGATCTACAGCACAGGAGAACCCAACAGTCGTACTCCTGGGAGCGGGGTCAGCTGGGAGGAAGGGTTTGGGGGATGCGGGTTTGGGGGTATTTTGGGGTTGAGAAGACAACAAAACAGAAAATGGCCACAAAAATACAGATGTACAAGAAAGCAGAGATAGCAGAGGGGAGGAAGACACCAACAGAGCTGAAGCTTCTCTTCCCTGAAGCTGCTAAACGGAAAGTGCTCTGACTTTATCCCAACACTAAGGCTGTTCCTGAGGTTCAGGCCGTGGCCATGAAGGCACCAACTCTCCATGAAGCTACCATGGGTTTACAGCTTCTCACCCCGACCCTGCTGCGGGCAGCTTGTCCCCCCCAGAGACGCAGAAGAAGAGAAAAGCAAAGGAGAGCCAGTGAGCTAACGTGCAGTAGGTAAAACCTGCCTATTATCTGGGGACAGTGATCCTTCCGATGACGCCATGTGATAGGGGGATGGTGAGAACCTGTTATCGGGTCGGAACTCTTTATCATACGCCATCATGTTCCACTCCAGGCGCCGGTTGCGGGCTTTCCTCACTTTCTTCACCTCTCGGGTGGAGTCCTCCACCAGCCGCTGCTCCTGGGGACACACACGTGCCACAGCTTCGTCTCCAACCTGGCTCCTCCAGCCCACAAATGGTACCACGGGAGCATCACCCAGACCCGTAAGATGCACCCACTGCAACAGCAGGGAGCACCCAGTGACCCCCCCCTGCCCGTTACCTTCTGCCTGCGCTTCTCCTTTCTCTTATCTTCTGTCGCCTGCAACATTTTCTCCTTCCATAAGTTGAAGAAGTAGGAGGGGTCGGTGTAGAATTTGAGGCCGTCTTTTTTGTCGTCCCTGGGGGGTTGGGGAGGGAAGAGAGGGAGTTATCAGCGACAGGAGAAGACCCCCTTCCCCTGCACAGGTGGGGGGCTGGAAAACAAATCGTATGAGGAGCGGCTGAGGGGGTTGGGACTGTTCAGTATGAGGAAGAGGAGGCTGAGGGGAGACCTCATCACTCTGTACAACTTCATGAAAGGACACTGTAGAGAGGTTGGTGCTGGTCTCTTCTCACGGGTAATTAGTGACAGAACGAGAGGGAACGGCTTCAAGCTCCAACAGGGGAGGTTTAGGTTGAGCATTAGGAAAGAATTTTTCACCGAAAGAGGTATCGGGCATTGGAACAGGCTGCCCAGGGAGGGGGGGGAGTCCCCATCCCTGGCTGTGTTTAAGGGCCGTTTAGATGCAGTGCTAAGGGACATGGTGTAGGGGAGGACTTTGTAGAGTAGGGTAGATGGTTGGACTCGATGATCCCAAGGGTCTCTTCCAACCTAGACCAT
>NW_015090995.1:722959-728290 GCF_001431845.1 Calidris pugnax
GGTGGCTTGGCCTGAGCCCCAGTGGGGGGATGCCTGGTTATGCCCAGCGCTGCTCCTGCTCGTGATGAAATTTTGGGTAATTTCCAAGCCTTTGAGGGGGTGACTTTGGTGGCAGGTCCTTAGACCCTCAGGAAAGGGCTCTCAAGAGCAGGGCTCTGTTGGTCATGGAGGTGACTCCATGGTGCAAGGGGGAGAAGCCTGAACACAGAGTTTGTCAAAGAGCATCTCATTATTTCTTCCACACGTATGGCCACGCCAGACCCCACCTCAGTGCTCAGCACCGTGGGCCATCCCCAATGCACAGTGAGCACCAGGCTCAGCAGTGACCACCATGGCACCCCCAGTACAGCCCAGCTGGGCATCGCCACGCAACCAGTAAAGCCACAGCCAGATAGCTGCAGGGCCAAATCACCACCTTCCCATGGGCACTGCTAGCCCTTGATGGCCCTGAGCAGCCTCACCTGGGACCCACACCCCCACCCACGGGCTCGGGAGGTTATTTAAGCTCAGCTGGGGGTGTTAGTCCTTCCCTGAAGGATGCTGCTGGTCCCTAGCCCTGCTCCTGGCTGTGCCCCGCTGGACCTCACCCCTGCAAGCAACTCCTGCCTCAGGTGGGTCCCTTGGGTGGGTGCTGGCACCCAGGGCAAGTCTTGGGTTTGGCACGATCTTTAGGGTTGGTGTTGGACCTGTGTCGCAGCTGGTCTTTGTCCCTGTCCCCTTTGGCTTCTGCCTCCTTCACACTTGATTCTGGGCACGTCTGGGGCTTCTCCTCCGATCCCACCCTTCAGCTGCTTTGGAAAAACAGTGCAGAATGCTTCATCTTCAGAGCCCCGCTCAGCTTTAGGTGGTTGTATGGACTTTTCCAAGCGATGTTTCCTTCTCTTATCTAATTCTCGTGCTGAAGAGCAGCCCCTGTTCCCCCAGGCCATGCAGGAGAAGAGCACAGGAGGGCTGGAGAATAAATGCTGCCCCAGACCATGACTGCCAACCCCGGTCCCTGCAGAGCAGACTGGCAGAATGAAATGCAGATGCTGGCTCACAGGTGACCCTTACAGCTGGCTCCTTCCTCTCAGCGGCCATCACAGCTGGCAGCTTAAGTCCTTAGGGTCCATCAGAGGCAGAAAAGCAGCTCCTGTTTTGTAAGAGGGTCCAAAAAATGGAGTTTCATGTCCAGTCATTGCTCCTTATATTCTTTGCAATAGCTTTTCATGTATGTAACTGTCTCCTCACCTCCTCTGTGTCCCCAAACACGCTGGGCAGGGGATTGAGCTGTGACTCGCAAAGCCAAGCTAGATTGCCACAACTGGGTCCAAAGTGGCCTGAAGGATCATGCACTCTCTGGAAGATCCTGCAAGGAGGGACAGGCTGGATGACAATGTGTTGGTTTCTTGTTGGCTAATCCCCATGACAGATTTTTTGGTGCACTTTGGGTGAAAATGAGACACTTTTTGGTCAGTGCTTGATACTGTCAGTCGCAGCTCCAGTGCCCTGCTTAATATTGCATGAATGAGAGAGGAGAGAGAAGTCCTTCCGCTGTCACTCTCCTTCACCAGACCAAGGTGGGACAGAAGGCAATTTTGGGGTTTGCTTTCTATGGCTGGATGCTCCCTGCAGCATGAACCTGGACTGGGAATGGAGCGATGGCAGAGATGAGCAGAGCTGGGCTGGGAGGGATGTCCACGTTGCACCCCACTGCCTTGCAAAAACCTCATCAGCCATCGAGATATCTTCAATACCTTGTGTGATGTTATTGAAGCACTGGCTGGATGGTGTGTGGAGCAACAGCTGAACTCGTACCAAGGGAAACCTAATTCCCCGTGTGTCAGATGGCCAAGGCTAACCCAGAGCTTGGATTTGGGGAGAAGGTGGGTAAGTGTGCAGAGAGCACAGCCACCCCGAACCCCTACAGACTGGGAGTTGGGGTCAGCCCCTGCAGCGAAGCTCAGTTCTGGGCCAGGTTTTGGTGGCAGTCCCTTTGCTCAGCCCTTGCAATCACAGCTCTTCCCCGAATTGGGCTCCCCAGGGTGCTGCTGAGCCCTGAAGACCAGACGCTGCCAGGAACCGGAGGCTTTTGCAAGGGAGCAAAAGCTTTGGTTGGGTGCCAGGAGCCAGAGTAGTGCAAAAAAAAAATAAAACCCAAAGTGGTATATTGGAAATCTATTATCCTTGAACAAAAGACAAGAAGGTTTAGAAATTAATACCTAAGGAACAAGAAGTGCCAGATCTCGTAACCTGCCTGTTCAGGACAGCAACCTGGGGTTTGGAATAGGCACCCTGGGAATGGCGAGGTGGGGAAGAGCTTTGGGGGCAGGAGGGAAAAGTCAGTCCTGAAATATTGAAAGCAGCAAAAATAAAACTGATTCTGGAGCCAGGAAAAGGACAAGAGGTGGAGGTGACATTCAGCTGGGCATGTAGGTGCCTGAAGGAGCTCGTCCTGTGGAGGTTGGCAGGAGGGATCTGGTGGAGGAGAGGGCTGGGAAGGATCCCCAGGGTGTGTGATGTTTCTGAGCAGACAGAAATAAGTGGTGGCTGCAAAAGCAGGTGGCTTTGGGGGTGTTGATTTGAGGAGTTTCCCACACAGAGTGTGTGGGAAACTGGTGCAGAAGGGTTCAAGGAGCAACAGGACCAATCTGCAGAGGACACACAGGGCCACCAGCAGCTACATAATGGCTGAGGGGCAACCTCTAGCTCAGGTGGCCCTAAACTGCTGCTCCTCAGCCTCATATGTCTGTGGAATATGGGCCATGAACAGCCCCGGGAGGGGGAGCAGAGCCTATAGCCTGTAGGGGTTGAAGCTTTGGTGTGTCAGGGGGAAAAAAAAAAATAAAATAAACCAGCAAAAACTGTGCAGGCGGCTCTTTGCAATGCAGAGAAACCTGTTTGCTAGAGCTGGACCAGATCTGCTGATTTACTTCACACAAAATGGAGCGCGATCTGCACCGCAAGGACTCGTTGCTCTAATTTACAAAATGCATCTGCAACCACTTCTTAATTTGTTGCTAGCCCAAATGACTCTGAACGCTACCAGCATGACAAATGTCATTGCTTTGTGTGAAGCTGATAATCACTCCGGAGCTATTGTCCAAAGGTTAATTAAATATATTAAAACCGGCTGGATCTCAAGCATTCCCCTCGCTTAAAATAAACCGGGGGGGGCAGAGCTTCAGTGAGAGTAAATTCTCATGACTGTGCTGAGGCTGATGGGCACGGGACAAGTGTGATGCCACTGCCTGCTCCCTCCTTGAGAACCTCTGCATCCAGGAGGAATCTGGCTTTACAAAAGGCCTGGAGCCAGGGAAAGCATCTCAGCCCCATCCTGGGCGAGAAGGGCTAGCAGATCTGTCATGGATGTCCCTCAAACCAGGACAATATCTCATGGGAAAGCATCAGGTGGCAAAATGCCTTGGGGACTGAAAAGCCCCAGGATGTGGGATGCTGCTGGTGGTCCCCCCCATCATCTTGTGTCTTCATCACGCCCCCAGAATCATTTCAAACCCCCTCCTGCACCAAAAATCAGACTGGGACCCAACACCCATCTGCAGGTTACGGGCTCGGGGGAGGCTGAAAGGGCGAGCTATGGACCCATTGCTCCTGCAGCACACGTGAAATGAGTTGAGAGGTCTCAGCCCTGCCCCTGGGTGGCACGGAGGAAGATTTGCTGTCGGCCAAGAACGGATTGGGACTGAGCTGCAACCGCAGGGAAAGGGTCAGGCTCTGCAGCCAAAGGGAGGAGGGAGCTGGATGCCTGGCTGGCCCTGGGGCTGAGCTGCATCGCTCCCTGAGCTGGGACCTAACGGGTGACCCGTGGCCCACCGGGAAGGCACACTGCTGGGAGTGCTGCCCGCACCTCTCCTCCGGTCCATCTGCAGCTCTCCTCCTCTGCTAACTCAGCCCAAGGCAGCTCCAGCACAGCTAACAACCGCCAGGAGCCTTCAGCAAACCAACACTTCACAGCAAAGTGCAACATAACGTCAAATCACAGCTAAAAATACTCCTAAAGAGTTTTATTAGTAAATGCCACAGTATCTCTCTCTTTTTTTTTTTCTTTTTTTTTTTTTTTTTTTCACTTCCCCCCCCTCTTTTTCAAAATTTTTTTCCTTATTAAGATGTGTGAAGAACTTACAGCAGTGTTGCATACTTAACTGGAAATATTTCAACATATGTTTGTGCCTGCCTCTCTTGTCCAGTGTTCTGCCTCTGTCCCAAGTCTTAATTTCAGTTGTGGTGAATTATTTTTTTTTTTTTTTTTTTTTTTTTTTTTCCCTTCCCTCCCCTTCTACTGCAAAATGTTTCAGCTCTAGGAACAGCACTTGACTAAATTGCCTCTAAATCACAAACGCCTCTGAAGGCTGAGCTCCGCAACACCAACCTTCGCCAAAAAGCCTGCTTAGGAGGATGCCATAAATGCAACTGCCTCACCACCTCGGGGTTAGTGCAAAAAAAACCCTCGTCCTGCTCCCTGGCTGCTTTGAAACCAACAGGGCTCCTTCCTGCTTTTATCTAAACGATGTTCCTTCCCAGGAATGCGACTGGCAAACACCGCACCTCGGCAAGTGGGTTTTCAGGCAGCTCTTTCCCTTGGGTTTAAGTTGATGTGGGTTTTGGTCCTGTTGTTTGATTTTGCAGGAATGGGGAGCCCTCAGTGGCCTCCCCCCCTTCCCCTAGCACTGGCCAGGGAGCTGAAGGCCACTTCAGCAGGTCCTTCCTGTGCCACAGAAGCTGCTGCCAGCCCTGGCACCACCACCACCACCTTCTGGCTTCATCTCTGCTTCGGGTGCAAACTAAATCCACGCGGAATGGATGGATGCTCAAAATGCTGAAGGGAGAAGAGGGTGGGGGGAAAAAGGTGTGGATGAAACTACGCGTGATGCTCTTCTGGCTGCTCCACGCGTGGCTCCTGTGCCAGCACCGTGATCTTCATCTTCAGAGGAGGAGCCAGGAGACGGGGCGGTGGGAACAAGCAGCACAGATCCCAGCTCTGTTTTGGCTGGAAAAGATCCCCGCTGGCCCGGGAATCATGTGTTGTTTTTAATGACCCTTTATCACCAAAGGGAAAAAAAATCTTCAATGACATTTTTTTCCCCTTTTTGTGCTCAGCTCATTAACAGAAGGATCTCTCTGGCTGGCGGGCGGTTTGTGTGAGCAGGACGCTGCTGAACAAACCACCCTTATTCTCCCCAGTATAGAAGGGGCTTTGATAAACCCAGGAAGCCCTCGGCGAGCAGCAGGGGTTTTGGTGGAAACCCAGCCCTCGCCGCCTTTGGGAAGAGCTGCAGGACCAGCATCTCCAGCCTCAGAGCTCCAATGTGGCTCCCGGACGGAGAGTGTCCG
>NW_015090995.1:728300-729541 GCF_001431845.1 Calidris pugnax
TCCCAGTCTGCCAGTGCTGCTTCCCCACCACTGCTGTACATGCAGCCCCCCAAAAATCCCAGTGGGACCCCAGGGGAGCGGGGCCAGCCCCTGCCTGGGAGCCAGTTGTGTCCCCTCCACTCAGAGATGTGCAAAACGCCGCTGCTCCAGCCCATGGGGTGCAGCTCAGAGGGTGGCTTTTTGGATGAGGAGCTCTGCCAACAAAAAAAAAAAACCTATTCTTGCTGCCTTTTTTTTTTTTTTTTGTTAATTTTAACACTTTTTGGCTTGAGGGCTGTTGTTCGTAACTTGTCAAGATCTTGGCATCCGCAGCTGATTTGTCATCCACCGTAAAATGGAGGATGGAGCATCTTCGGTTCAGAACTGGGCCAAGGGAGATGACAGCTCAGAGCAAAATATGCTTCATCTCGAGTTTTCTCCCTGGGCTTCAGCTCCTGGGGAAAGGAGAGGGACATTTGGGGACTAAGTTGCATCACGGGCACATTCTGTGTAAGAGCCCTTGCCACGCTGTTTGCCAGGGAAGAACAGGGTGCACGTTAACCCCCGAGCTGCCAGATGGAGCTTTGCTGGATTTGATGCTGCCTGCAACCTCCCTCCCCTAAGCACTGAGCTCTCCGACCTGCCATAAGGGATGCTGCTGCGATACAGAAATGCCATCAAAATACCTTTTTTTTAAAAAAAAAAAATAAAAAATTCAACTAAACTATCAATCTCTCTAAAATCCAGGCAATGCCATGCAGCAAAGGAGGGGTGTGCCTTGCCACGCTGAAGTTTGGAAGATGAATTATGAATTTGGCCATGGCCTCTCTGCCCATACGTCCAGGACCCGTGCTCTCCTCCTCCTCCTCCTCCGGCTCCGGCAGCCGCAGACAAAGCAGCCACAAACTACCCTAAAAATGGGAACCCACAGGTATTTTATCGCGCTGCCACCACCACGAGGCAGCGAGAGCTTTGAGTTTTAAGCGATAAAATTGAAGCTCCCTGTAAGTAGCTGAATCACCGAGCGTGGAGGCCCAGGCTCTGCACCCATTTGGGGAGGGGGGTGCCTGCCTGCGGGGGTGCCCTGGGGTGGGGGGCCACCACCGGGGAGGGGAAGGGGAGGGTCCAAACCCCCAGGGAGGACCTCAGGCTGGGTGGGGGGCCATTCATGGTAGGTGCCACCAGGTTTTTGACCTGCTTGGCCCTGTCCCCTCTGCTCCCCCCAGCCTCACACCAGGCTGCAGCCCCCCCCATCCCCCCCC
>NW_015090995.1:730869-736752 GCF_001431845.1 Calidris pugnax
CCCCCAAAACTCCGCCACCGCCTCCTCCCCGCTCCGCCCAGCTCCGCACGGTCGGCCCCGGTGCGCGGGGCCGGAACGGCACCGCGCACCGGGGCCGACCGTGCGGACCCCGGCTATACCGCTAATTAACGAATTAACGAACAAGGAGAGGGTTCTTCACTGGGAGGGTGGTGGAGCACTGGAACAGGTTGCCCAGGGAGGTGGTTGAGGCCCCTTCCCTGGAGATATTCAAGGTGAGGCTTGATGGGGCAACCTGGTCTAGTTGGGGGTGTCCCTGCTGACTGCGGGGGGGTGGGACTAGATGGCCTTTGGAGGTCCCTTCCAGCCTGGGCAATTTTATATGATTCTATAACTTCTCCTGGAGGCACATCCATGAATGTCTGTGCTCGCAATGCCCCAAACACCTCAGGGGTTTTAACCTGCTTGGAGTCCCCATCGACCCCCTCGTCGGTGGCACAGCGGAGCCAAGGTAAGCACCCAGCCAAAAAACCCCAGGATCCCCAGAGTACTGCTCCCCAGTTCAAGAGGGACAGGGAACTACTGGAAAGAGTCCAGCGAAGGGCAACGAAGATGATTCAAGGATTGGAGCATCTCCCTTATGAGGAGAGACTGAGAGAGCTGGGACTCTTTAGTCTGGAGAAGAGAAGGCTGAGGGGAGACCTTATCAACGCCTACAAGTATCTCAAGGGGAGGACAAGGGGCAACGGGCACAAGTTGGAACATAAGAGGTTCCACTCAAATATGAGGAGAAACTTCTTCACGGTGAGGGTGGCAGAGCCCTGGAACAGGCTGCCCAGGGAGGTTGTGGAGTCCCCTTCCTTGGAGATCTTCAAGACCCACCTGGATGCTCCTGAGTAACATGCTCTAGCTCTGGGCAATCCTGCTTCAGCAGGGAAGTTGGACTAGATGATCTCTGTGGTCCCTTCCAACATTAAAATTCAGTGAAATTCAGTGAAATCCAACCATCCATCAACTCAACTCGGCAAACCATGAGCCCCGCATCTGGAATGGGATGCCAGGAGGCTGCCAAACCCCGGGTTGCTCCTGGTTTTGGGTGGCAGACCCCCAGCCGGCGCGGGAGGAGGAGCCGGGTGCCGTGCCGTGCCGCCGCACGCGCTCACCTCCCGCACAGCCTGCTGCAAGGGGTGAGGTAATCCTGGGTAATTCCTGACTTCCATGGAAATGCCTGCGGGCCGCGATGATTATCGCTGTAATTAGCCTCTCTGATTTTTCTTGGTGTTCTATAAAATATTAATTTACAGCTGGATCCTTGCCTCCTTTGTGCTGCACCGGGCTTGAGCTCTTCCCGTCAGCAGAGCATCTCTGGCACCTCTCGCCCAGGTCCTGCGGGGTTACGTGGTGGAGCCGGGGTGGCCGCTGGCGGCTGGACGCTGCTTGGGGTTGGGAGCTCCAGCCAGGAGCTTCTACTTCCCCGCAGGAACATGCCCTTGTAGTTCCTGTTTCAAAGGAAAAGATGCAAAACCAGTGAAGCACTCCCAGAAAGCACCCTTCACACCTCTTCCCCCCCTGCGGTGAAGGTGAGTGGGCAGCTAAACCACTCCAGGAGGCCTTCAATATGACCATAGATCCACCTTTTTGCTCTCTTTGTGCCAGAAATGGTTTTTGCTCACCAGCATGGTCAATCGGACAGAACAGTGGCTGTGGCTGAGCCAGACCATGTTCCCCACCCAGCCTGCAGCCGCTGGAGTGGCTGGGAACAGATTTAGACTGGGGATTAGGAGAGGGTTCTTCACTGTGAGGGGGGGGAAGCACTGGAACAGGTTGCCCAGGGAGGGGGTTGAGGCCCCTTCCCTGGAGATATTCAAGGAGAGGCTCGACGAGGCCCTGGGCAACCTGGTCTAGTTGGGGGGGTCCCTGCTGACTGCGGGGAGGTGGGACTAGATGGCCTTTGGAGGTCCCTTCCAGCCTGGGCAATTCTATGATTCTATGAGTGAACACAACACTGTGATTTCCACCACCAAAACGAAGCCAAACCCGCAGAGCTCGATGGCACATCACACCTGGAAAACCCACCGCTCACACCAGCACTTTTCAGTTGCCTCCTTTTTTCAGCCAAACGAAGCAGGATCAACTTTAATCTGGCTAACGAGGTGGAGAATGCCACCTCTAATATTTTCACCCCCAACATTGGGAAGGTCAAGCAGAGAAAGGATGCGAGGGCGGGCGTTTTGCAGCATCCCTGCCAGCGGGTGACCGCTGCCGTGTCCCTTCAGGTTGCCCCCGAGTTGTTTATTCCCCCGGGATAATGTATTTGGTGTCTCTGTCAGACCAGATGTAACGGCTGTCGTGACTACGGCTGAAATCTAAAGAGAAAAGCCTTGCTAATGCCGGGCGTGCAGGGCAGGGCTCATGCCCAGCATACAAATGTCTCTGCCCGGAGCTGCTCGCTACCAGAGATGTTTTCCTGGTGCTTTCAGCCAAGCACCAGACGCTGTTGGCAACATTTTGTCCTCGAGGCTTGCTCAGGACAGTCCTCCGTGTCCCCACGCTGGGCCATGTCACAGTGCAATGCCTGTCCAAAGAAAGCCAGGAATTCCTATTCTCCTCCGAGGCCACATCCCGCCGTGATACTTCCCAAGGTGATTCCATGAGATACTTCCATTCAGTCCCTCTATCTCTTCTGCAAAACCAAACATACACATTTTGTAGCTGCCAATCCCTTTGGCAGAGGCTCTGGCGCCACATTTTGGAGGTCTCCAGGGATGTTGGATGTGTGTCCCAGAGAGCCCGGCTCAGACACTGCCATCCATTGCATCCCTTACTGAGCTCTCCGGGCCACAGCTCCCTCCTGGACCTGAAGCCTCCTGAAGCCTCCATCCACCAGCACAACCAGCCCGGCTCTTTAAACCTCCCTCATTCCAAATCCCCCACCTGTTTTACCCACGGCTTCCCAGTATTGTCCAGCCCAGCCCAAAAAGCTGCAGTGACACCTGGCTCAGCCAGTGCCAGAAAATGCTCCGGTCAAAGCGTCAGCATCCAGGAGAGATGCTGCTCAGTGGGTTTTGTGGCTTGGCTTAAGGTAATATTAACCCCCCACTTCTCACTCCACAATAGCCTTCTGCAGCTCCGGGTGGGAAAAGTCTCCATGAGATGGTGTGTGCTACGGCAAAGGGCTCTCCCACCTCTCTCTGCTGGTTTTTAATCCAGCCTCAGCTCTGCTGCTGTGAGAAATTAGTATTTTGGGGGGCAGCTCCCCCGTGCACAGCCCAGGGTACCCCAACCCCCTTCCCTCTCAGCTTGCTGGGGTTTAAGAAAATAAAATTCAAGTTCCTGTGCAACCTGCTCTGGGTGGACCTGCTTTGGCAGGGGGTTTGGACTAGATGATCTGCAGAGATCCCTTCCAACCTCAGATTAGGCATGTTTAGTTTAGAGAAGAGGAGGCTGAGGGGAGACCTCATTGCCCTCTACAACTACCTGAAAGGAGGTTGTAGAGAGGCAGGTGTTGGCCTCTTCTCCCAAAGGACGAACGACAAGACCAGAGGAAATGGTCTGAAGTTGGGGCAAGGGAGATTTAGATTAGATATTAGAAAGAACTACTTTCCTGAGAGAGTGGTCAGGCACTGGAACAGCCTGCCCAGGGAGGTGGTGGAGTCACCATCCCTGGAGGGATTTAAGAAACGTATAGACATGGCTCTTCAGGGCATGCTCTAGTGCCCAAGGTTATTGGTTTATGGTGAGGTGTTGAGTGTGGGGTTTAGTTGGTGGGTGTGGTGTTTTTGGTGGGCATTTGGTGTGGTGCGTTTTTTGGGGGGTTTTTTGGGGTTTTTTTTTGTTTGTTTGTTTTGGGGTTTTTTTTTGGTTTTTTGTTTTTTGTTTGGTTTTTTTTTGTGGTTGGACTCGATGATCTCAGAGGTCCCTTCCAACCACTAAGATTCTGTGATTCTGTGATTATTTTGTGATTCTCTGATTCCGTGATAATCAGCAGGCCAGAAACCTCAGCTGGGTTTTATGGTGGAATGGTTATTACCATCCCGTGCGGCGGCTGCTGGTGTCGGCAGAGGGCAGTGGAAGATGCTCGCAAACCTCCCAAGCCTGCAGAGATGGGGATCCGGGGAGGAGACTCCACCAGAGAGGAAGGGAAATAAAAATGCAGTTCCTCCAGCAGCGAGGATGACCCCAGCGTTACCACCGGGCACCCCGCCATCCTGGGGGGGATTTGGGCCCATCCAGCGGCACGGGGGCGAAGAGGGAAGGAGAGGGGAGGGGGGGGGGTTTCGTCTCCCACCATCACACCCCACCGGCTCGGGTCTGGCAACACACACAAACAGAGGCTGCTGGGAGCCAGGGAGAACCACGGCTCATCCCTTGGCTGGGAGGAAGCGGATGGCGATGGAGCAGCCCCGCAGCCGGCAGCGATTCCCGGCTGGAAGCGGGCGGGCAGGCAGGCCGAGGGGAGGGTTTTCTGGCTGTAGCGATGGCCCGGAGGGTCTTCGCCGAGGCCGACGAGCCGCAGCACGTAGGCAAACGCGTTCCCAGCCCGCAGCCTGCCCGCCCGTGGCTGGGAGCAGCAATCCGGCAGCGGGGGAAGCGGGAGAGGGTGCTGGTGGTGGGGCCCTTCTGCCTCCCTGCTGCCTACTGCCTCCTGCCTCCCTGCCTCCCTGCCTCCCTGCCTGCTGCCTCCCTGCTTCCTCCCTGCCTGCTGCCTCCTGCCTCCTTGCCTGCTGCCTCCCTGCCTCCTGCCTCCCTGCCTCCTGCCTATTGCCTTCCTGCCTCCTGCCTCCCTGCCTGCTGCCTCCCTGCCACCCTGCCTGCTGCCTTCCTGCCTCCCTGCCTCCTGCCTCCCTGCCTCCTTTGTCTCCCTCCCTCCTGCCTCCCTCCCTGCCTGCCTCCCTCCCTGCCTGCTGCCTCCCTGCCTGCTGTCTCCCTGCCTCCCTGCCTACTGCCTTCCTGCCTGCTGCCTCCTGCCTCCCTCCCTGCTGCCTCCCTGCCTCTTGCCTCCTGCCTCCCTGCCGGCTCCGCAGCTGGCCCTGCCACCCTGCCTACTGCCTTCCTGCCTCCCTGCCACCCTGCCTCCTGCCTCCCTGCCTGCTGCCTCCCTCCCTGCCTGCTGCCTCCTGCCTCCCTGCCCACTGCCTTCCTGCCACCCTGCCTCCTTGCTGCCTCCCTCCCTGCCGGCTCCGCAGCCGGCCCTGCCGCCTCGCCAGGCGTTGGTAATTAATACCCCCGGAGGTAAAAGAAAAAGAGAGCAGCGTGAGGTTGGGATGTATTATTATTTTACTCTGATAGGAATCTGACACTGACACAGCCATTAGGGTAAAGAAAGAATAATAACAACGTCGACTTGGCATATATTAAAGCGTAAATACCTTCCGCGTGTGAAAAGACAGGCTTTAATATATTGGTGGGTTTGTAACTATTTATTGAAAGGAGAGAAAAGGGAGAGCTCGTTGCAAAACAAGGCAGAGGTGAGAAAACGCGCCGGGTTTCTATCCCCACTGTCCTGCTCGAGGAACCCCAGTGCTGGGGTGCCATGGGGTGACCCACAGCTCCGGGGGGGTGACCCACAGCTCTGGGGGGGTGACCCACAGCTCCGGGGGGGTGACCCACAGCTGGGACCAAGGGGCAGGCTCCTCTCCTCACCACCCAGCAGCGAGAACCCTGCCTGCCTTGGGGCTGGCGTTAGGAAAACGCTCTCAAAACCTTTTTATTTTCGGGGTGGGGGATGCCGGCGAGCCCAAAAATCCCACCGCACCGAAATAAATCCCCTCGCCGGGGGCTGTGGGTCGCCACCTGCACCCTGCTCCCCCCAGCAGCATCAGCCCCACCGCGGCCAGCGAGGGGTCCCCCCTTCGGTGTCCCCCTACCCCCCGGGGATGCTCCCGGGCTTGGGGCGGGGGGGGACACACAACCGCTAGCTCCCCG
>NW_015090995.1:737035-743902 GCF_001431845.1 Calidris pugnax
GCGGGCCGGGAACGGGAACGGAGCCGAACGGGGGCCCGGCGGGGCCTCAGCGCCTTTCCAGCCCCCCGAAGGCGGTTTCGGCTGGGTGGTGGTCTTCGCCGCCGCCTGGTGCAACGGCTCCATCTTCGGCATCCACAACTCCTTCGGGATCCTCTACATGATGCTGCAGAGCGACCTGGGCGAGGGGGAGAAGGACCCGGCGTTGGAGTTTAAAACAGGTACGGGGCTCCCCCCTGGCCCTTTCCCGGCCCCGGGTAGGGCGAGTAGGGGGTGGCCGCTCGGGGTTTGCGGGAGCGGAGCCGTCGGGCCGGGCCGGGCCGGGGGGAGCGGGGGGGAAGGAGGGACGGTTCGGCTCCGGTGCCTCCCGGGGAGCCCCGAGCGGGCGGCGGGGCTGAGCAGCTCCCGTTGGGATGCGTTGAACCGCGGTTGCTCCCTGCCCCCCCCTCCATCCTCGTAGCCGCGGCTATATTTATCTCCAGCAGCATCATGTGTTTCTAAGCTCCCGTGTACTCAATTAAAAGTAATTCAGCCGAAAAGCCTACCCCGCAGCTTGTCCTGCCTGCTGTGTTTTGGGGGGGTGGTGGGGGGTGGATTCCCCGCTGGGGAATCAGCTGGTGTGCGTGACCCACCCACTTTATTTTTTATTATTATTATTATTATTTATTATTTATTATTATTGGTATTTTGTGACGGGGTTTGCAAGCTGTCTGTCTGCCTTATCTGCCGGATCGCGCTCGGGGGTGGCTGCAGGAGAGCATCTGCCTCAACAACACGGGCTTCTTCCTCCTGGTCCTGTCCATTCAGTGGGAAAACCCTACCTAGGGCAGGTCCAGCAGCCCCACCTGCCCCCACCACACCGAGGGTGGTGCAGGGTCTCGAGTAGTTACCGTCCTTTACCCACAAACTGCTCCCAGGTGTGCGTTTTGGTAGGACCTACAGGCTCAGCCAGGCTCAGGGCTGTGTTGTGTTGACACGCAGAAGGGATGTCGCTTGCTGCAAAGTCCTCGCTCTTTAGGTAGACCTGGCAGAGGGACACCAGCTTGCCAGGGTGGTGGTCCCAGCAGGTTGGGGAGAGACACCAGTGGTGGGACACCCGGCCTTAAACCAGGTCTTGGTATCCCCTCTGAGAAGGTCATGGATGCCCATGGAAGGCGATGGATGCCCATGGCCCACCTTGCTTTTATCTGGCAGGTAGAGACAAACACTCTTGTGTTGAGGGAACCTGCTTGTGGTGTTGTCCTGCCTCTGGATGGGACACGGGCAGCAGCCAGGAACCGGGAGTGCGCCGCGGAGAGCGGCAGGGCTGGGGGGACACGTGAGGACCTGAAAGTCTTCTGTTGGTGACCGGTGTTGCCCGTGTTCCCTCCGCTCGGCTGGTGATCGCGGCGATGAGCGCGCCAGGGTGAAACCCATGGCAAGGGACACCGCATCCCCAGATCCCAAATTAACTCCGCGATGCTGTTACCAGAGAGACGATGCGATCGTGTAATTATGGGCAGTAACGGAGTGCCGCAGAGAGCTGCGGACGTGTGGCCGGTTGTAATTAGGGTGATTGATGGGCTGTATGAGTGTGTGCGTGTGCGTGTGTGATCCCCAGGAAGCTCATCGCGTAGCTCTTTCCTGCTCCCTGTGATCGTATCTAGAAAGCCTAGGGCAGGGCTCTGAAGGTAGAAGCGTTAACAAAAGAAATTAAATACTGCGAGCTCTGGTGGTTTAAAGGCTCCATGCCCAAGACGGAGGTTGTAGGAGTCAACATCTGCCTCTTACTCCTGGGATCTATTTATTTATGGATATGACCGCACAGAGGCCTCGAAAAAGAAGGGCGTGTGGGTGTGCGAGGTGAATCCGGGCTCAGTAATTAAATTGCCTGGGTGACGTATAGATGCATTTTGGTCCGGGTTCTTAATGAAGAGGCCGTTAATAACCCCCGTGCCGCGGTGCATCGGCCGAGCGCTGCCTGTGGGGCGGGGAGAGGTGGCGGTGATGGAGCCCATCTGCAGCGGGGAGCGCGGCACCTCGGGGGCTGCAGCTGCGCTGGCTGGGGCCGGGGGGATGCAGCGTGGGGTCCCCCCCCCCAGCCCTTCCTCCCTCGCTCCCACCCCTCCCCGCTCAGGGTTGCATAATTTCCCTGCGGCGCTCGTTTGCGTGCAAACATAATCGGGAAAATATTGTAGCTCCTTTCCAAGCGCTAAGTGATAGGGCCTTCCTGAAAAGCCCTCCCTGTTTGTCCTCCGACGTGGGTCTGGTCCTGCTGGCTGCAAGTGACAGCCGGACCCCCGGGGTCCCCCTCATCCCCCACCAACCAGGAGCAGGTCGGGGGGACGAGGACCCGCTCCCACCCCGGTGTTCGCATCGCCTCGCCCTTTGGCTCCGCTCTTAAAGCTCCTCTCCGTTCTCTGGAAGGTGGGTTTGTATCAAAGAGGGGGTTTGGAGGCAAAGTGGGGAGCAATGCCGTAAGCCGCTCAGGCATCCTTTTTAAAATAGGGTTATGTTTATGCTAAAGCGGGTACTAGTCTGCACTAAACAATAGCCGCCCCGGCAAACGGCTATAATTATCAAGGTTTATTTCTTGTTTGCATCGGTCACGTTTTTTTCTGGGCGTTTGATCTTGAGAAACGCAGGATCCGCGGAGTTCAGGTTTGGGGTCAGGCTTTGAAAACAAACCCTGTCGCAACAATGCATCGAATGCATAGGGCTCCTCTCTTTTAAAGAAATATACTGCGCCCGCCTATGTCAACAAGCGGCGGCGGGCTGGGGCGGGCTGGCTTGCTGCTGGGACCACCGCGGGCCCCCGCGCCGCGGGACGCCCCAGCCGGGAGCGGGTACTAGTCTGCACTAAACAATAGCCGCCCCGGCAAACGGCTATAATTATCAAGGTTTATTTCTTGTTTGCATCGGTCACGTTTTTTTCTGGGCGTTTGATCTTGAGAAACGCAGGATCCGCGGAGTTCAGGTTTGGGGTCAGGCTTTGAAAACAAACCCTGTCGCAACAATGCATCGAATGCATAGGGCTCCTCTCTTTTAAAGAAATATACTGCGCCCGCCTATGTCAACAAGCGGCGGCGGGCTGGGGCGGGCTGGCTGGCTGCTGGGACCACCGCGTGCCCCCGCGCCGCGGGACGCCCCAGCCGGGACTTTTGCAAGGCACACTCTGTGCTTTCGGGTTTGTTTTCTTTCGGGGGGAGCGGAGGACCTGAGGGGGGAACGCTGAGACTAGAAGGGAAAAAAAATAATATACATGTGAGCGCTCAGCCAGGAAAAAAAAACACATCGGTCTCCTTTGCTGGGTAGAGGTGTCGAGTGATGCTTGAAAGCCTTTGCTGGGAGATGAATGGTGGCGTTTCCCTCCGGTTGTACGAGGCTCGTTCCGGCGCTGAGGGATCCGCGGCTGCTCCGATGCTGGTCCCACCAGGCGTGGGCTGAGCTGGGGGATGGATAAACCATCCCGGTCCGTTCATCTTCCTCCACTCCAAAAGCCAAACTGAGTGGCAGAACGGTCCTGGTGAGCATTAACTGGGCACTGACCCTCTTAAATCTGCTTAAGTCTGCTCTGCCACCACTTTGGATGCTCTCCCAACCTTGGGAGAGGTGAGTGTGAGGTGAGCCCGTCCCTGGCCAGGGCTCTGCCCTCAGCTGAGGAGGTCCCACTCGTGCCCAAGCCACCCGAGGGTCCCAGCTACCCAGGGAGAGCCGGGAGGGTGGCACTTCTTGATGCATCTTCTTCCTCCAAACACATCCTTGGTGCCATCCTCGGAGGTCTGGCAAGTGCTGGTGGGGCAGCCTGGAGATGTGCATCGATTTTTTTAAAAAAATATCTCTATTTATCTTTTCCTTCTCCTCTCCTCCGCTTTGTGTCAATATCCCGGGTATAGATTAACTCTCTTTGCTTAATATTTAATGTTTTGGTTGCTGGAAATGGGAGCTGCAGGCACTCAGAGATGGCCTGAGGAGCTGGTCTGGTTTGGCCACGGCTCCTCTAAGTGCATCCTGTGTGTTCCTGCCTGCAGGAACCTGGGGAGCAGCTTCCCCCTTTTAGTCCAGCCCCATCTGGGGAGCAGAGGCTTCTGGAGTGCCCCGTGCCCAGGGAAGCCTGATGGACCATCCTATCATCTCCATGTGCCCACGAGGCCGAGGCATAGGTGGTGTCACCCTTATGCTTGGATTCCCATCTCTTTCGGTGGGGAATTTCTTTGTGAGCACTGATTTCACATCCTTAGGACAAGTGAGCTGAGCTGGAAAAGGCTGTTTTTACTCCAACATCGTAATGGAGGCTTGGTAAGAAAGAGTGAGTTTGTTTCTTGGAGAAAATAAAGCATTTCAGTGGGAACAGTCAGAGTGAAAGACAGGGAGGAGAAGCCATGGACTCGTCCCAGGGCAGGTGAGCGTGGCTGGAGCTGAGAAGGGAAATCCAAGGAGAGCGTAAATTGCAAGAGGTCATTCTTGGAAACGGTCCCAACTAAAATTCAACAACACTTCATGGCCTGGATGAGACCGAGCAGGGACGGCTGCCATGAAGCTGTACTTTATTTAGCCCACTGCAACGAAAGACATCTACCCCAGGTGTTAGCTCTGGACTTTGGGAAGGGTGAGGGCACTCTTACAGACACTCTTAAATACAAATTACCAACCGGTGAGAGATCCACCCACACGCCTGTGATGGGTGTCATCTCCCACTGCTGGTGCCCAGGAGACTCCAGTCTCCTGAAGGTGATACTGTGGTGTCACCTTCTTACTCAAATCCGCAGGGTTTGGTGTTTTTATTATTTGTCAAGGAGCTGCGACGACCCCATTTCACAGATTCAAGGGCCCTGTAGACCTTGGCATTCCTGGGGGCTTCCCCACATCCATCCGGGTTTCCGACTCTCCTCCAGATATCCTAACCCTGCGGAGGGATGTGCTCTCATGAACAATATTTACATAGCCTGGATGGGGATGTAAATCCAGCAAAAAGAGCCCCCAAAAAGCCTTTTATCACTCCAGCCCTCTTATCTGGGGAGTGCAAAGGGCACCAGGGAGCTTTTCCAGCTTTACTGGGGGTTTCCCGTGGCGGGATGCCGATGTGCCGGCACCAGGCTCTTCCCCGGCTCAATTCCCACCGTTTTGGGAGCTAGAGCTTGTGATTGCAGTGGAATGGGGGTGAATTTGGGAGGAACTAGGTTTTCGTCGCTTGAGCTGAGTGCAAGGTGCCGTGTGAGATAAAGGAGCCTGAAAAGCAAACAAAACACAATCATGTCATTAAACCTGGTTCTTGGGGCTGTCGGGAGCGATTAAGGTTATTAGGAGGCCAGAGCGCTGTTTCTAAGGGAGGTTCTTGTTTTTAAAGACTGCAGGAGCCCTCTCAGCCAGCACACTTGCCATTTTAGTGGCTTTTAATTTATTTTTAAGTGTCCTCTGCCAGCCAGCCAAGGAGATACTCCAGTCTCCGTTGTATTTTCCAGTGGCCGTGGTCCTCGAGTGGTGGCAGCTCCCGTGACCTTGCTGTGGTTTATGAAGCAGCAGCCCATGGGGTTGTGCAATTGGTTTGGGGGTGGGTTCTTTTTGGTCCTTTCACTTAACAACAAAACAAACCCCCCCCCCCCTCCCACGCCTCGCTGGGATTTGATTGTTGTCCAAACTTTGAAGGCGCCGAGTTCCAGCTCCATCGCTGAAGGCGGGCTGGGAGGAGGAGGAGGAGGAGGAGGGATTGATGGTGGAGGGACGGGGATGGATGCAGATGTTCAGGGTGAGACGGGGTGCGGTGCCGTGCGATGCCGTGGGGTGGGGGGATCAGTGGCAACGAAGCAGTTTTATTTGACTGAATTTTACTGAATTTTAGAGTTGGAAGGGACCATAGAGATCATCTAGTCCAACTCCCCTGCTGAAGCAGGATTGCCTAGAGCTAGAGCATGTTACTCAGGACTGCATCCAGGCGGGTCTTGAAAATCTCCAAAGAAGGGGACTCCACAACCTCCCTGGGCAGCCTGTTCCAGGGTTCTGTCACCCTCCCCTTTTTGGGGGGGAAATCCGGGAGTTTGGACAAGTCACCCTTGGATCCCCTTACGGACCCTCAGCAGCTGGAAGCCAACTATCAGCCGGGCCCGGTTGACATCCAGCACCTTAAAATAGACCTAACCCATCAGGTTGGGTGAAACCCCGTAGCCGGAAGGCGCCTGTGACCTCGCTGGCAGTGCCCGTTGGGCCGGCTGCGCATAGCTCGCACGGGCGTTGTCACCAGCATCCCGCCTCCTGTCCCCAGGGCAGCTCCTCCGGCTCCCTCCTTCCTTATCCCACCTCCTACGGATGCATCCCCTCACAGGGCTCATCCCACTTGCATCCTGTCCCACCAGGGGCTGGGAAAAGCCATCTTCCCAAAAATCCGGTGGGGTGATGGAGACCACCGGGCTGGGTGGACGTGGAGCTTGGGGCTGCCAGCTCCCCCCCGCCGCCGTGGGGTTTGTAGGGCTGCTTGGGGAAGGAGGAATAACCCAGGTTTCCACCATCCCCAGGCTGATTTTGTATCCCGCAGGGCACAGGGGGTGGAAATCCCCGCCGGGGACACGGGTGGCAGTAAACAAGCCCTGCTCCTGCCGTGCTAACGGGGAGATAATCCCAGTGGGATGATGGCACCAGTAGCTGCTGCGCCGGCTCGGGGGGGGGATTTGGATCAGTCGGC
Organism: Calidris pugnax; assembly: GCF_001431845.1. NCBI lineage: Eukaryota > Metazoa > Chordata > Aves > Charadriiformes > Scolopacidae > Calidris > Calidris pugnax. The sequence continues at coordinate 743,688 of NW_015090995.1, forward strand.
ACCGTCTCGATATAGGGCCCGGGTGACCTTTTGCTTTTTGATCCCGGTGACTCCTTGGGAGCTCTGCCAAAGCAGCGTGGCGTGCGTGCCAGCAGCGGAGTGACAGTGCGGCTGGGGAAGCGATGCGCGGCTGGTGGGGACTTGGGTGGCATTTGAGTCAGTGCCACACACGCTGCCTCCCCCCCGCCACCCCCCTCCCTTGTCCCAAAGCAGTT
>NW_015090995.1:746371-767229 GCF_001431845.1 Calidris pugnax
GGCTGGGGGGGGGGATTTGGATCAGTCGGCACCGTCTCGATATAGGGCCCGGGTGACCTTTTGCTTTTTGATCCCGGTGACTCCTTGGGAGCTCTGCCAAAGCAGCGTGGCGTGCGTGCCAGCAGCGGAGTGACAGTGCGGCTGGGGAAGCGATGCGCGGCTGGTGGGGACTTGGGTGGCATTTGAGTCAGTGCCCCACACGCGGCCTCCCCCCCGCCACCCCCCTCCCTTGTCCCAAAGCAGTTCCCCCCCTTGCTGGAAACCACTGGGGCTTCACCCTGGCTCAGTAATTGGGGTTTTGCCCACTTTTGGCTGGCGGCCGGGTGCTGTAGGGAATTTTCAGACACGTCACCAGATACCTCGGTCTCTCCTGCTCGCTTTTTGGGGGATGGTGACCCCCTTATGGGTTTCTTACGAGCCAGGCAGGGTGTGGAGGGGGACACCAGCATTTCCCAACCGGGACAGTGGACACGCACACATCTCTTCCAGCCAGCAGTTTTCCTGGGGAATGACTTTTCCCCAGGTTTCCACAACCACAAGCCTGTGTGTCCATGGCGTGACCATACCTGCTGTGGCAACAGGGGTCAAGAGGAGTGGGTACCCCCATATGCCAACATAACACAGGTACGAAAACGCTGCTGCGCCCATTGCAGCAGGGATTTGTTGGGTTTTCCCTCCTTCTTCCTCGAAGGATTGATTATTCCCTATTGTGAGGGAGGGAGATGCTGCCTTTGGCATTCATCCCTGCGGAAGAAGGCCCGGTGGAGGGCTGTGTGCCAGGCTGGGCATCACCCGGGGTCCCTGCCCAGCTCTCCCATTGCCTGTGCCCGCTGCGGGCACTGGGGGAGCTCAGTTCACTCCGGGCTCTTTCCGTTCATCCACCCCGAGACAGTTGGGGTGGTTGCAAAACCCGCATGACGTGTGCTGGGAATTGCTGCAACACGCTCACTCGCAGGCCAGAGCCATTCCATTCTCTCCCAGCCACCTCGTACAACAGGTCCCGCCGGCTGCCGGGGCAGGAGGACTGCCTGCACCCCTGCCTGCACTCCCCTGCCTGCCTGCCTGCACCCCTGCCTGCCTGCCTGCAGCACCCAGCCTGCACCCCTGCCTGCCTGCCTGCACCCCCCAGCCTGCAGCCCTGCCTGCCTGCAGCACCCAGCCTGCTCCCCTGCCTGCCTGCACCTCTGCCTGCCTGCCTGCACCTCTGCCTGCCTGCCTGCAGCCCCCTGCCTGCCTGCAGCCCCCTGCCTGCAGCCCCCTGCCTGCCCCCCTGCCTGCCCCTGTGCCTGCCCCTGGCATGGCCTGCGGGCAGCAAAGCTCCTGCCGCTGCTTCACCCTCCATCAGTCCCACCCAGGGGTGCAGCTGGGGAGGGTGACACAGCCCTGGGTTTCCGTTTGCGCGTTTTCAGGCTTTTTTTCCTCCCTCCTCTGCCCTTTTATTTGTAGATCCCTAAAAAAAAAAAGAAAACAACGCCCCATGAGAGCTCCCCGCTGCCCCCAGGCACATCCCTCGAGAGCCGGAGCGGGGTGAAGCGTGGGGGAAAGCCCTGGGGAATGGCTGCCAGGTCACAGCCCTGTGCCCGTGGGGCTTTGCTTCGCCGGGACGTGTCTCGGGCACGCCTGGCAGCCATGCCCTGCCATGCCATGCCCTGCCATCCTCTGCCTGAGGAGCAGCTCAGGGTGTCCCCAGCGACCTCCTGGGCTCACGTGGGACGGGATGGGGGTGGCGTGGCTGGCGGCTCGGCCCCATCACCCCTTTGCACCTTGGCTTTCACTGAATTTCACTGAATTTTAGAGTTGGAAGGGACCACAGAGATCATCTAGTCCAACTCCCCTGCTGAAGCAGGATTGCCTAGAGCTAGAGCATGTTACTCAGGAGCATCCAGATGGGTCTTGAAAATCTCCAAGGAAGGGGACTCCACACCCTCCCTGGGCAGCCTGTCCCAGGGCTCTGGCATCCTCACCGTGAAGAAGTTTCTCCTCATATTTGAGTGGAACCTCTTCTGTTCCAACTTGTGCCCGTTGCCCCTCGTCCTCTCCCTGGGAACCACTGAAAAGAGTCTGGCTCCCTCCTCCTTCAACCCTCCCTTGAGATACTTGTAGGCATTGATAAGGTCTCCCCTCAGCCTTCTCTTCTCTTCTTGGCTTTGCACGCCCCAGGGGAGCTCCGTCCTGGTGATATCCCCGACCTCCATCTCCGCATCCAGAGCAGAGCATTGCACCACATCCCTGCGGTACAAGCTCTTGGTGCTGCATCTTGGTGCGAGATGGAGATGGTATTTTGGGGTCGGTGCTTCTTTGGGCACATCTGCTCCCGCAAAACCCTACGGCCCAGAGGGCGAGCTCACCGGACACTGTTTTTTCCCCATCTTTGGGGTTTTTGGGGGTTTTTTTTTGGATCTGGGTTTGGATTTTAGCGGCTCGGGGACGGTTTTTAGCTGATGCAGAGCAGAGAGCAGGGGAAGCCCCGTGTGCTGCCGGAGCGGCGCTCGCTGCATGGGCTGACTTGTTGGGGTTCGCCCCGGGCGAACGCCGGGGCCCTCCTCGGGGAGGAGAAACAACCCTCCCGCAGTGAAGGGACCTGCTTGGAGCACCCACCCATCACCCCAGCCCTGGGGACCAGCTGGGACGGGGACCCCCCCCAGGACCCGCAGCACCCCTTGCCCCGTGCTCAGCGGCATCCCCAAAAGCCCCTTTCTTGGCCATCTCGCATCAGGCACCGAAACAAAGGTTTTGTTTCAGCCTCATGGCCTTAATCTGTCCGCCCGCAGATCCTGTGCGTAAAAGGGGGATGAAATCCCTCCCTCTTGGGGGGCTGGTGCATGAGGGGGGGTGTCGGGTCGTGCCAAGGAGTCAGGCGTCGCGGCCGGAGGGTTTTGTACAAACCCCGCACGAGGCAGCAGGAGCTGGGCTGGGGACCCGCCGAGGTGGAAATCAAATCTCCTTCAACTGGGGGGGTTTTGCCTCCTGTGCACCCTCCGAATCGGGTCCGATGGGAAAAGAAAAAAAAAAAAAAAGTCATTTGTGATTAAAGATCAACGGTAATTACATAATGGGTATGCACCAGATGATGCCCAGACAAGCTCCTTCCTGGGATTCCCCAACTTTTGGAGTGTTTTAACTTTGCAATCGTTCTCGAGTGCTTCTACCGTGGTGGTGGGGTAATTATTGATATTACGGCAGCACCCGACGGGGTTGCACGAGGCTCAGCAGAGGCACCGTGGCCACTGGAGTTGGGCTCGTGGGCCAGCTGGCCTCCTCTGGTACCCGGGGCACCTCCGGGCATGGTCAGGCACTAGTGATGGATCTCTCTGTTCCATACCCAGCGTTGCAATGGCAGAAACAAATCAAAAAAATAAGAGCAAATCCGTTTTTAGGGTCTATCAGTGAAGCAGGGGAGCTGGGGACGTGCGCTGGCTCTGTGGCCAGCTGGCGGTGAAGAGGCAACGTCAAGACGTTCTTGATGGCAGGCCAGCTGTTAATCCCTGTATTTTAGCAAAACCCCTGTTTATTTCTTAAGGTTTGGGCGAGCGATGGAAGTGGGGAGCACTGGGGGTGGGGAGGGGGGGGTTTGTCTGGGATTAAACTCGCCTGAAAGCCAAGCACGCCAAGCTCGCGAGCCTGGGGAGAGCTTAATTAAAGTCAAAAGAGAAGCGTTTCCAAGAAAATCATACGGGGTATTTAAACGGGATATTTTTGTTCTGGGCCCAGAAAGTCTCCTTTCCCTCTTCGGTGTCAGCTTTAATAAAACAAAATGAGATCTCCAAGAAAAACAAATTGGAGCTCTTAAAAGGCGCTGCGGAGATAAAAATCAGTAACACTGTTGCTGGTAACACCTTGGGTTATTAAAACGGAAAGAATGCTAACGATGCGATTTGCATGGGCCTTTCTTGTGGCTGCGCCCCGGCAGGAGCCCGCTCGCCCTGGGAGGGGGGCGCGGGCACCCCACGGCCCCGGCGCCCCTCACCGTGGCCTCTGGGCTGGGGCGCGGGGCAGAGGCAGCTCGGGGTGTTATTTGGGCAACGGTCACGCGTGGGGGATTTGGGAGGGCTTTGTTGTTCTTTCTGCTGGAGGCTGGCAAAATACCCCTCTGCCAAAAGCCGGGAGCGGCACCGAGGGCAAATAGTAAGACTTGATAAAAAATGGCAAGAAGCAGGATTCAGGGGACACCAAATTTAAAAAAAAAAACAACAAAAAAAACCCAAACCAAATTAAATCGGGGCTGATCTTGTTGGAAAGGATGCCACAGCCCACCAGAGCTCTTTCAGAGGTGATGAATGTGTGGATGAAAATACCAAGCAGGACTTACTGTGGCCTGAGAGCTGCTGGGTACGGCTTTGCCCGGCACTCGGAGATGCCAGGCTGGTGACGTGGGTTTGCACTTTGGTCCCTCGACCATCCGCTTCCACCTTCCCCCGGGAAGAGTGGATTAAAAGCTGCTCTTTATTTTTTTTTCTCCACGTGCTTCCATCCTGCCCAGAGTGGACCATCTCCTGGTGGGAAGCCGGTGGAGGCACCCATGCCTTCCTGGGGTGTCCCCCGAGGCTGCGCATCGCCCCGCTTCGGTCCCCCCAGCAGACAGATGCTGCTGACCCAGGTTCAGGGTGAGGAAGCCCATTGCTGCCGTGGGGTCCTGGCTGTCCGTCTGTCTGCCAAGCAGGAGGATGCTTTTGGACAGGGTGGCTTTAAAAAGCCTGGCGTGATGCCACCCACCCCACAGACCCAGCGGGACAGGGATGCAGAGTCCAGCTCCTACCTCGCTGCCGTGCCCGGCTCCATCAGATAAGGCAATTATAGCTTTATCGCTTAATTGCAGGGTATAATAATAGCAGAGAGTTATTGAGATAGGACGTTGCCAAGGGGCGAATATTGGCGTTGTTGGGTTTTTGGTTTGTGTTGGTTTTTTTTTTTTTCTCTTTTTTCAAAATAAACTCGGCGGGGCCTCGGCGCTGCCAGAGGTGTGAGGTTCTTCATGGGGCTCCACCTGCCCATACCCCACTGTGTCCCCCTGCCCACGGGGAAATTCAGCATCAAAGAGAGCCGTGCCAACCACCCCCATGCCAGGGAAGCTTGCCCACAGTGGGTGAGAAACCAGCCTGGGAGGGGACGGGGGTGAGGACTGACAGAAATGTTGTCAACCACTTTCTGGACGGCTTTTCCCAACGCAGTTCCCATCCCTCCCAGGTTTTTCCCGTCCTGCTGGGCAGGTTGTGGGGTGCCCGCTGGCATGTGGGCATCGGGCTGATGCTGGGGAGCGGGATGCCCTCGGGAGGGAGAGTTGGGTGGGAATCCTAAAACCTTTGCACGAGGATTTCCCGTGTGATTTGCTCGACCAGTGCCCCTGCGCCGAGATGGCCACAGGAAAATTTCATATTTGGGAGCTCTTTCCCAGCCTGCAGGGACTGGTGTGGGAGAGGTGGCATCAGACCCAATACCCAGAGCTCTGCTCGTCTCTGACCCGTGGGATCCCAGTTTTCCACTGTCCCCATGGAACCCTGTGGCTGTCGAGGTGGCAACGTGCTCCTGGCATTGGGATTTGGGGCATTTCCCTGCCCAGACTGGCCTGCCTGGGGATTTTCTGCCTTGAAAACAGAGATTTTCAAGACCCATATTGGTGTAGGGTGGGTTTCTTGCCAAGAAGTGAAGTTTTGCTGTGGTCCTGACATCTGTAGGGTAGGGTGATAAAAACTCAGGACATCTGGGGACAAGGGGTGGTGTGGTAGGCTTTGAGCCTGGCCCTTGGGATCTGCATTTTGGGAGAGGGCCTTTGTTAAGGGAGACACATATAAAATGAAACATGTGGCCCAAAGCTAAGAAATCGTGGTGGATTTTCTTCTTTTTTTTTTTTTTTTTTTTTTAACTCTGCCCTGCTTCAGTTCATCAACCAGAGCATGAACCAAAGAGCCCAGGAGTGGAGGTACTTCAGGTCCTGATGTGACCTCTGGCTGGCTGTTAACCCTCGCTGGCCCACCCTAAAATAACCCGCAGATAAGATTAGCCCCAATCTAGATTTCGGAGCTTGTTTCCTTCCCTTGGGATAACATCCCCCTGACCCCAGGTTTCCTGGCCACCCTGTCTTCAGCCTCCTTCCCCCCCGCCACAGTTTGTGCCCCACTGGCCTCATAAAACAAAACCCAACGAAGAAAAAAAGCAGAAAGCAGTTTTTACAGCAGGGCGGTGGGGAGTTTTTTCTGCTCGATGAAAGTGGTTGCTTAGATTTTTTTATTGTGGTATGAAGAGGAAAGAAGGGGAAAAAAAAACTCCAACAAAACGCCCAAAAAGCTGTTGGGAAGACGATGCCAGGCAGAGCGGGGTGAAAAGCAAATTCTTTGGGGGTTTTAATGTTTCCTCCGCTTCTGAAGCAGGAATTAGCTATTGCAGAATGTCAGCGTTGCTGGGGGATGGTGGTCCCTTGGCCACAGGCTGCTGCTTCTTGCAGCAGATAGCCCTTTCTGGAGAGGTGATCATCCCCCTGTACTTGGCACTGGTGAGACCCCACCTCGAGTACTGTGTCCAGTTTTGGGCCCCTTACCACAAGAGGGACATTGAGGTGCTGGAGCGGGTCCAGAGAAGGGCGACAAAGATGGTGAGGGGTCTGGAGAATAAGTCTTATGAGGAGAGGCTGAGGGAGCTGGGGGTGTTCAGTCTAGGGAAGAGGAGACTGAGAGGAGACCTTCTCGCTCTCTACAACTACCTGAAAGGAGGGTGTAGAGAGGCGGGGGTCGGTCTCTTCTCCCAAGTTACAGATGATAGGACAAGGGGAAATGGCTTCAAGTTGCACCAGGGTAGGTTTAGACTGGACATTAGGAAACAATTCTTCACAGAGAGAGTGGTCGGGCATTGGAACAGGCTGCCCAGGGAGGGGGTTGAGTCCCCATCCCTGGCTGTGTTTAAGAACCGTTGAGATGTGGTGTTGGGGGATATGGTGTTGGGGAGAACTTTAGAGTAGGGTGGATGGCTGGACTCGATGATCCTGGACTCGATGATCCTGAGGGTCTCTTCCAGCCTAGATGATTCTGTGATTCTGTGATTCTTTTGTCTGCCAGTGATGCCAGCCAACGCTCACGCTCCGTCTGAGCATTTGAATTTGGGAAGATGATGAAAAGCTGAAAGAGCGGGATGCCGGGGCCCGTGTGGAAGCAGCAGGTTGTTGGCTGGTTTCCCCATTAGTCAGGGCTGGTGACGAGTCAATCTCCTTTTCCATTTTCTTATGAATGAATCAGTTTTGGCTCAGCCCGATGGTCAGACTGGTTAAGCGAGAAGCAGCTGATATTAGTCTCATTAGCAATCGAGACAGAAACGAGCCTCTCCCCAGCTCTGCAAACGCTGTGTGATCCTCAGCTGGCCCAAAGCTGCCATCTCGGTGTCTGGTGGGACTGGCAGCAGCACAGGACCCCTCGAGCCTGGCTGGGGGGGGCTTCATCTTCTGCGTCACCCCATTCCCTTACACCTCCGTGCGCCTCCTGACTCCTTGACACATTGAAGCTTCATGGCCAGGTTAAACCAAGTGGCAGATGCAAATGGGGATCTGCATCCCATGCCTTCTGCTGTCTTTCTGCATCTATCCTTCGTCACTGCCACAGCACAGATTTTTTTGGGGGGGCAAATTTCAGCTTCAGGTCACTTGCGGTTGCTGCTCAGCTGCAGCTGGGGAGCAGAGCTCAGCTGTGTTTGCTGATCCAGACCTGAGGTTGCTCCAGTCCAGGTTGCTCCAGTCCAGGTTGCTCCTTGGCCAGAAGAGAGGGCTTGACAAAGGGTTGCAGTCAACAGCTCAATGTCCAAGTGGACACCAGTGATGAGTGGCATTCCTCAGGGGTTGGTACTGGGACTGGTGCTGTTTAACATCTTTGTTGGTGACATGGACAGTGGGATGGACACTCAGCAATTTTGGCGACACCACCAAGCTGTGTGGTGGGGTTGACACACATGAGGGAAGGGATGCCATCCAGAGGGACCTGGACAGGCTTGAGAGGTGGGCCTGTGTGAACCTCATGAAGTTCAACAAGGACAAGTGCAGGGTCCTGCACATGGGCCACAGCAATGCCAACACAGGCTGGGCAGGGAATGGATTGAGAGCAGCCCTGCCGAGAAGGACTTGGGAATGTTGGTTGATGAGAAGCCCAGCATGAACCAGCAATGTGTGCTCACAGCCCAGAGAGCCCCCCGCATCCTGGGCTGCATCAAAAGGAGTGTGGCCAGCAGGACGAGGGAGGGGATCCTGTCCCTCTGCTCTGCTCTGGTGGGACCCTCCCTGTAGTGCTGCCTCCAGCTCTGGGGCCACCAACATCAGAAGGACATGGACCTGTTGGAGTGAGTCCAGAGGGGGCCACGAAGATCCACCCCCCATGCTCAGGGCTTTGCATCCTGGGGCTGCCCCTGGCTCCTCACATCCCTCTGTACCCCAAAATTCCCTGGAGCTTCAGCTCTATGCTGCTGAAGCCGCTTGGCCCCTGCTCTTCCCTTTGCCCCTGGGCATGGGTGGGCTTCACGGGAGGAACTGGAGCTCAGGTGCTTGAAAAGAAGCCCAGAGACTGTGGTGTGTGTTACCCAAAGCAATCCCACGCCTGACACTTGCGGAAACAAGGCAATTTGGGTTCCTGCCTCTACCCCAAAACACAGTATTTCCATGAGGAGGAAGAGGATGTTCCCTGGTCACAGAGGTAGGACTTACAGCTTTTAAACCCAAATCGCAGGAGGACCAAAACTTACCCGATAACTGATAGAAGCCTTCATTAACCTGCCCTGTTATTTATTCCGCTTTCAAAGCCCTTGATGCAGCAAAAAGCGAAGACATTTCTCCGGGGGAGGGTATTAATGTTTCACTGGTCCTCGAAGCACTTTGCTGCCCAGGCACTTTAAATGGTACGGGCTGTCCCCAGTTCCCCTCGGCCTCGTTAAACATTGCGTGGCTCCAGGGCAGCCGTCGTGTGGGCTAAAGCCCTTGGAGGGGTTGCTTTTTTAATATATATGTATATGTGTGTGTATATACATAGATGCAGACACGTATATATATTCACATATATATATCTATGTGTATATGTATTATGGATCCCCATTTAAGGTGCGTTGGGAGGAGCTGGAGGGCTCGGGGCTGGGTTCCCAAGATGCTGATGGGGAATGTGGGGCTGGGTACCATCCAGCACAGGAAACCCCGACGCATCGGGCCGTGGGTTTTCTCCACCCGCCCCAAGCATCAAAGGGCAGGGCTGGGGCCCGTCCCCGCACCGCGGGGCGGCTGCCGAAGCCACCCGGCGTCTGAAAAACTTTCAAATGAGAGCAGGTCAGCCAAAAGTAACAGCCCATTGGCAAAGGGGTATAACCTGTTTCTTGTTGGGGGGGGAAAAAAAAAAAAAAAAATTGAATAAAAAAAGGTATTGCCGTTCTTCAGTTTCCTTTAGCTATCGGATTTGCTTAATTACAGCGTAGTCTATTCTTCTGAGATATCCAGGTGTTCTCAAATGTGGGCTTTAATGTAAGGAAACTCCAAGAGATTAAAAGCACATGGATTTTTTACCCCTCTTTTGGCCTCCGGGTGTTTGGTTTAATGATGATACGCAAGTCTTGCATCGTTTGGGGATTTTTTTCCCCATCACTAGGCTTCAGGAGCACTATCCAAAGGCATTAGTGTCTCCGTGCTGGAGACCCAAGGGAAGCTCTCCAGCACTGGAGGAGGAAATAATTTCCCGATGGCCATCAGGAGAAGAGCCCAGATCTCCTACCACGAAGCGGTTTTGCCGCACGGCCACGGCTGGGGAAGCTCAGGATGCTTCCCTGGCTGTCTGCCTACTCCAGGGCTCTGCTCAACCTGCTCACAGGCAGCTTTCCTTCATTTATTTTGATTTTTAAAGATACTGACTCCACGGAGGAGACTCCCCGATGGATCCCCAGTTGAGGTCAGGCATCACCTTGTACCCTCGCGCCGTGGGAGGGTTTGGGCTGGGGCTGAGCACTGGGACCAGCACTGGAAGCCCTGGTGAGAGAGCCCCGATGGAAGAGGCCATCGCAGGGAAGTGTTATCTCTTTTGTGAATGAAGCTCGGGGGCAAAACAACTTAAAAGGCGACTGGTGCAGCCCGGAGAGGGGCCTCCCTTCAGAAAGCACCCGCAGCTGCCGCCTAGATTTTTCCCTTTCATATTTCTAGCCCCCTATGTAGTCTGGTATTGGGCGGACTTTGTCTTCGGGGGAATTGGGGCCTTGTTGGGTGTAAGCAAATAAGTAACATAACTGAAATATTTTGATATTATTTGGGCAGGCGGCTCTGCTCGGGTGCCGTGGGGGGAGGCATCGCTGCCGCCCCAGCGCTCTCCGTTTCGGGGTGCTTGCCCCAGGGAAACCTTGCCCCTGGAGCTTGGGGGGGATCTGTGGGGTGGTTGTGGGCTGGGGGGTGCTTGGGGAGAGGATCTTCCAGCACCTCGGTGGGGCAGAGGCAGGAGTGCATGTGGGTGCTTCTGGGAGGAACATGGGGGATGTTTTCTTCCAACCTCACTCATCCTTGGGGTGCCCCAGCCTCGGTGAGGGATGTGGGAAGGTGTCTCCACTGAGCACCACACACCAGGAAAGGGTTGGGTCAACTGGGAGACATGAAGGAGAGGAGGGGGAACAAAGTCCAGAGCTGAACCTGCGCTGGGGTTGTTCCTGCTAGAGGAGGGAAGGTGCATCATCAGTGCCTTCAGCTCCCTAAAAACTGGCCAAAAAGGTAATAGGCTGTTCCCTCTGTCCTGTGAGGGGCAGGTTGCAAAGTGATGCTGTGAAATTTTACAGCAAGGAAGGTGTTGGTTGGGAGAAATACTTGGAGTGCAAGAAGACCAGCTCTTGCCTAGGGGAAGGTTGGAGTAGCCCATCACTGGAGGGTTTGGAGGAAAGGCTGGGCAGAAGTCTGCCAGGGCTGGGAGGAAACCATAGATGTCCTGCGACGGCACCGATTTGTCTGAAAGATGGTGGTTTTAAGTGTCTGGGCCAGGTGGAGGAGCTCTGGCCAGGGCTCCTGGGTTGGGTCTCAGCGGTGCTGTGACTCTCCCCTTGATGGTCAGGGCTGGCAAAGGGCTGGAAGTATTTTTCTTTCTGAGTGTCCCTTAATTAACTGAAAGGGGAGGCTGTCAAGTACCCGACCAAGAGGGGAAAAAGAGCTTCATGAGCCTGTGACCAGCCCAGCATTTCGCCTCCATTTATTCTCCCCAGCCTCTTTGTTTTCCCTTTGAAAACAGGGTGTTTTTCTCTTTCCCTCCATTTAACTACTATTTATTTGCTGGTAAGTGGAAGGAATTCAGCTGGGATCAGCCCGGCTCCTGCCAGCAACTGGAGTTGAAAAGTTTCCGTGAGGGAGATGTAATGGCAAAGCAGGGGGGTTGTTTTCCACCCGCGGCCGGTCCCTGCGTCATGGCCAGCCAGGTTGGGTGGGTTTAATTCTCCTTTTTTTATTTTACTGGGATGTTGACAAGTGCCCGTGGGAGTTGCAGTGGGAGGAGCACGGACCCCGGGCCGTAGGGTTTCTTCTCGCCGTTTAATGGGAAACAGAAGATGGCTCGGGAGAAATTTGGCAAAGAGGGAAGCTTTTCTGTCTCTTCCAGCTTGGAAAAAAGCATCCTTTCTCACCCCAGCCTCCCCGCAGAAGGCGGAGGGTTCCCAAATGCAGCCCAGGCGGCGTTCGCTGGCAGGGAGAGAGAGGAGACAGAAAGTGGCTGGTGATTTCGCAAGGGATGGAGCAGTCTTGGGCCACCAGCCGCGTTTCGGGAGGGTTACCCAGCCTGCCTCCCCTTGGCAGCCGGGACCTCTCCCGTCTTCTGAGGCATTAAGGGGTTGGGATGCCCCAGGTGCTTTCACCCCAGAGTAATGTTAGGGATTTTGGGGGTTCTGCGTCCAAGTCTTGGGTATAATATTGCTATTTAGATGGAGATGCGGTGCCAGGTGGGGTGGTGGCTTTGTGCTGGGCATAGACACCCATAGGGGTGCACACGGATGCTGTGCTTGGCAGGGAGAAGAACCACTGACCTTGGCGTTGAGGGCCCTGTTGGCTCCTGTTTGCAAAAGTGATGTTGCCTTGGATGGATGAACATGTGTCTTGCAGAGCGGTTTCTTGGTGCTGGTGGTCACCAAAGGGAGATAAAGTGGGGGAGGTGAATTCCTGAAGCTCCACCTTCCCCATCCCCCAGCTACACTGTCCTCCCAGTTGTGTGTGCTGCAGGAACTGGTTACCAGTATGAGTCTGCCAGTTATAAGAGGGGGCCACAGTGGGTATTTGGAGGAGATGACACGGTTTTTGGGCTGGGGGTGTCACCACTACTCTGTTGGGACAGGGGGATGGCCATGGCAGGGTGTGAGTGCTGAGCTGGTCCCAAGCAAGTGCTTCGCACACTTGTACAAGCCACTGGAGGAGGTTAATCATAGTCAAAGGCCAGTGAAGTTTGGTCAGGTCATGGCTTTTCCAAAGGCTTAAAATTTCGGACGTGCAGCAGCCGGCGTCTGGGGCCACAGCTGACCCACACTGTCCCAACAGAGTTAATCATTGCCATCAGCTCCAGAACCTGCTGGGCTACAGGAATGGGAACCATTTCCCCAAAAAACACAGGGGGAGGGCCTAGAGGAAGTCTCAGTGTGCCAGGGAGCCTTGGGCTGGGGAGTCGGGTCCCCTAAATCTGACCCTGACCCAAACCCTAGTCCTGACCTTGACCCAACCTTAACTCTGACCCTTCACTCTCCCTTTCATCGAGGTAGATACTGTGTTTGTTGCCCTGTTGGAAGCAATGTGGTCATCCAGAGTGGGGCAACCTGGAGCAGCTGCTGGCAGCCATTCAGGAGCCCCCAGCTCTCCCCAGTGGACCCCCATCCGTGCTTGGGGCTGGATGGGGTGTGAAGAACCTTGTCCACTTTGGTCACCCAGCTGAGAGGTCCCTGGGGGCTGCTGGTCCATCCCTGAGCTGCTATGCTAGGTGTGGCCGCTGCATGCCAGGAGCATGTAAATCCCAAATCGCTCCAAATTAAACTCAGAAGTCATGAAACTCAGGGTCTAGCCCCCATCTGCTTCCCTCGCTGGGTGTAGCTTCTCCAAAATGGGGCTGGGGGCTATTGGTGGTTTCCCCACTGTGTTCCCCCTGCTTCCCACCACGGAGATGCCAAATAAACACGGAGGCTCCTGGCCTTTGGGTGAGTATGCTGTATTGTAGGACAAACATCTGAGGGGCATCACAGCTGGGGAGAAAATTTATATAAAAAATGGAAAGATGGAAAAATCATGAGAAAAGTCCCCTGGGTTTGGCACTGGGTGTTGGGGTGAGCTCTGGGAGCTGCGGGGGCAGCCGGACCCTGGGTCGGTGCCTGCAGTGCCGTGTTCGCTGCTGGTGTTCCTGACACTGGAAGGGGTTTTTTTTTATATATGTATATTAAAAAAAAAAAATACTTTCTTCTCCCTGTGGGTGTGTTTTGAAAAGGGGCTTGGGAACAATGAGGATTAACAAGCAGATAGAGAATTAAATGCAGGGTTTGAGTCTTCAAATGTGTGCACATTTCAGAGCGCATGTTTGTGCCAAGATAAACTCCGTCAGGAATAAACATCGTTTTACATGAAAGGCTAATTACAGATTGGCGCTCCGCGGGTGGGAGGAGGGAATTTTCACCAATTAAAATGGAACTTTTCTGTTTTTCATAAAATTGCTGCATTAAAATGCAGCCAGGGGCTGGTGAGGTGTTTGACAGCGCAGTTGAAGGAGGGGATGCTCTGCCCAGGACATGTTTTTTTCCCCCCAATACTAAAGAGGCTCTGCCAGTTCACTCGGTGAGGAGCTGCGTGAGGGCACTGGTTTTGCCCTCCGGGCGTACAGCCCTGGGCTCTCACCCAGGGAATGACAGAATCATACAATGGTTAGAGTTGGAAGGGACCTTAAAGATCATCTCATTCCAACCCCCTGCCCTGGGCAGGGACACTTCCCACCAGACCAGGCTGCTCCAAGCCCCATCCAACCTGGCCTTGAACCCCTCCAGGGATGGGGCAGCCACAGCTTCTCTGGGCAACCTGGGCCAGGCTCTCACCACCCTCACAGCAAAGAATTCTTCCCCAGATCTCACCTAAATCTCCCCTCTTTGGGTTTAACACCGCCACCACTCATCCTATCACTCCCCTCCCTGATCAAGAATCCTGCCCCATCTCTCCTGGAGCCCCTTTAGGGACTGGAAGGGGCTCTGAGGTCTCCTGGAGCCTTCTCTTCTCCAGGCTGAACCTCCCCAGCTCTCTCAGCCTGTCCCCACAGCAGAGGGGCTCTAGCTCTTGGATGATCTTTGTGGTCTCCTCTGGACACACTCCAACAAGTCCATGTCCTTCTTATGTTGGGGGCCTCAGAGCTGGACACAGTACTGCAGGTGGAGTCTCACCAGAGCAGAGTAGAGGGTCAGAATCCCCTGCTTTGACGTGCTGGCCACTCTTCTTTTCATGGGACATGGGCAAGCTTGGTCCAGCTTGGAGTCACCCAACATAGGGAAAGACTGGAGTAACAAGATCCCTGGCCTCCTCAAGGGCATAGGTCATGGAAAGATGTCTGGATGGGATGTGGTGGATTGGGAGCCTGTGTTGAGATGACGTTGTTGCGACTGCGGCTCCTATGTGTTGGGTAACTTTAGTGTGTGGTAGGTGAATCATCTCTCAAAAATTGTAAGCCAGAAGGCAACATGGAGAAGAAAAACCTTCCTGGCCTGCTGAGGGGAGTGCTGAGAAAAAGAATCCAGCCTGGGCACATGGGGGGGTTTCAGCTGCAGAGCACATGCTGCCTTGTTGCTTTTGGATGGATTTCACAAGAATTTGCATTTCTGGAGCCTCCAAGGCCGAGCAGGAGCTGAGCTGTGGACAGGGAGGACGTGATGCAGCTCAGACATGAGTTTAAACGCCATTTTGCTCTAACCGGGGTCGAATTTTATGGTTTTGGAATGAAACGATGCTAAATGTGGCTGAGGCTGAGTTTCTCTGAGACGTTCAGTGCACGAACCTCAGGCAAACACTCCATTCCTGCTGCTTGCCAAGTGAAACCACAGATCTCTACTTAACGTGGCCACAGAGCAGCTAATATTGGGATTTTTCTCTCACATATGCTGATATCTGACACTTAGTGGTTACAGGAGGTGGCCTGGGCATCGTCTCTTAAATGTCCGCTCCATCCTTGAGACCGAGAGAAGGCAGAGAGGCCTGATCAGGAGAGATGTGTTGGTTTTTTTTTTTAAAGCAAAGTACATTCCCAGCCTGCTCTGTGCTCCAAAACCAGCTAAAAATGGATATTTTCAAAGTCTCCTATGGCAAAGACTGGGTGGACGCTTGCTGGGTCTGGTGTCTGAGAAGCTGTTGTGTTATCCATGGTCGTGGGACCATGCCACGGTGATGGGAGCTGCCACTTCTCCTGTGACATTCACATTTTTCCTTAGTCTGTCTTAATACCAGCACGAACAGGACACTGAAAGGGTCTTTAATCAGACCTGGCCTTGAATAATTCCCCTGAATAATGCTATTTATTCCAATTTTCAGGCTGTAATTGAGTTGTTCTCGAAAGAAGGGAGGGGGGCGAAGTCAGCCAAACCTGATAAAGGAGGACTTTGTTCTGAAGCTTTAGGGTATGGTACCAAGCAGGGCTTGCTATACAATTAATGAGTTTATCTGGCTTTTAGCTGCACGTGATGCACAGTGGCTGCCACCGCATCACCCCACCACCACCTCCTGCCCAGAGGAGCCCAGCTGCTCCTCAGCTTTGGTTTTCTTGCTCCTCAGCTTTGGTTTTCTTGCTCCTCAGCTTTGGTTTGCTGCTCTGTAGCTTAGTTTCCCATCGCGGTGGCTTCCTCAGATGTGACTTTGTGTCTGCCTTTACTTAAGCCTTGACCAACCCTCCCTGGGATGGGCTCGGTCCGCGGGGGGTGTTGAGCACATGGGGCCGCGCTGTTGGGAGCATTTCAGGCTGTACTTTGAGCGAGCAAAGGGATGACGCAAATTGCTTTTTAAGGGCAGAAGATAAAACAGCTGCTTTCTTTTCGCTGCAGATGTGCTGCGGGCGGCAAGCACGGAGGAAGGGGAGGGAGTTTACAGCCATCTGCTCCCCCACAGTGTGTGCGTGGGCAGAGCCACCAGGTGGCCCGGGCTCCCAGGCCACCCGAAAAGGGAGCCAGGTAGGGTTGGGAAAGGCTTTGAAGATGCGTGATGAGGTTTTTCATGCCAGCAGAGCTGTCCCCACAAAGCACGTGTCAAGAAATTACTTGTTTCTTGGAGGAGCGGTGCAGATGGGGAGATGGAGGTGAATTACCTTTGGTTGCCCCATCTCTCCTCCAAGAAATGCCAGGTGACCCTCTGCAGAACGTCCCTCTCCCCTCCAGTGGCTGCCCTGTCCTGGCTGCACGGCGCGAGCGGGAGAAGCCACGGGAAGCGAGGGAAGACACTTCCTCCAGCGGCGGATCTGAGGTCACCTCCTGGCCCTTGATCCCTCCAGCCCGGGGTATTTGGGTCAGCGGGGAAGCACGGCTGAGAGCGACGTCCCTTCCTTCTCTCTCCCTGGAGATTCATTTTTAAAAGAACAAATAGGCTCGGCCACAAATACTACGCAGTACGATTTTTTTAATGATGCGTTTTGGAACAATGAGCTAAATACCAGAGGGCTTTGGATCTGCGTCTTGGAGAGGTGATGTTTTCCCCTGTTGTTTCTCACCTTCCTGCTCCCACCTTGCTCTGTTTCACCGTGCCCAGAAACCTTTTTCTGCTCAGGAAAATATTGGCAAGGAAGGAGCTTTTCATCCTTTGGGATGGCCTTGCTGGAAAGAAATTTGATCTGGTGTCTGGCGTATGGGACCCACCTGGACTGACCCCAGAGCCCTGCCCACCTCTTGGTGCCATGCAGATGTGGTGCTCATGGCTCTCCTTGCTCCTTTGGCATGGCCCATTGCAGGTCTTGACCCCACACATCCCAACCCTCCTCTGCCACAGTGTCTCCAGCAGCGTTGTCACCCACTGGCAGGAGGAGGACCTGGTGGCTGAGGCATCCCTGGTCCCAGAGCTCCTCCATCATGGGCACAGCTTGATGATGTTGGACTGGTGGGCAAATGGGTCACCTCCCCAGTTTTTACTCCGTCTTGAGCCCAGAGTGAGAGGTACAAGGGAGGATGGCTTGGCTTGGCCATGTCACCCACATCTCCTTCACCACTGCATCACTGTTCCCCTTGGAGATCTTCAGCCCCTGTATTCCCCTTTCTGTGTTGAAGGCCATGTTGCTTTGGACGGTTTGGCTGTCGTTAAGTCAAGGTGGGAAGGAGCAACTTGTGGAGCTTTAGCTGGAACTTTACCCTGTGGGATGCTCTCCTTGGTCAACCTCTCTGCTCCACCAAAGGGCTTCAGGAAGGGCTGTAGGTAGGAGTATGGTGGTAGGGTCTGTGGAGAGGTGGCTAATGGGGAGGGACAGCATGTATTGAGCCACCCCTGATATTGCCAGCCCCCAGATCACAGGTCATCTTCATTCCCCTTGCAAAAAGAGAGTGCTTTAAATGTCGTTTTTTAAATTATTTTTTTTAAACTAAAAAAGTGGTTTCTGAAGCATTTAGTGTTTCTGTAAAGGCATCCCTTGGAGAGGGGGTTTCTTGGCTGTTGCCAGCCAGGTCCCCCGTGGCACCCAGCCGGGCAGCTCCAAAGCCAACCCCTTCAGCCGGCGCTCCCCGGAGGTGGTTGGACTCCCAGCACCTTGAAACTCAATCAAGTCTTAACCCGACTCCTGTCCAAGTTCTGAGCAGCTCTTGAGCTCCTTCCAGCCCCGTCCTCAGCTGGATTCAGTCCATCGTTTCTTACAGGAGCTGCTTGATCGCTCCGTGCTGCTGATAAGGCTTCGTGCCTCTTGTGGGGGCTTGTCTTTGTGTGTTTCAATATCTCACCCAGGTTATCAACCACAGAGGGTTGCGAGGTGTGGCCAGGCTAGGAATTAACCATCTCATCCAAACCCTGTGGAAATCAGAAGCAAAGATTCCCTTTTTTTTTTTTTTCCTCCTGTGGGCTTTAAATCAAGTCATAACTTCTCCAGCGTCGGAGGAGCTGCTGAATAGAAGCCCTGACTCAGGCTGGTTAAGTCCCATCTGGTTTCCACCAGAGGAATGACTGCCTCTGCCTTTCGTGTCCAGGAGAAACCTCAATACCGTGTTACACAGATTCCCAAAAATAAACCCTACATCCCCTGGATCCAGGGACTCCAGCTCCGTGTCTGGAGGGGGGGCAAGTTTGAGGTTACATTTCACCTGAATCCTGTTATTTTGGGGTCTTTTTTGCCCCAACCCATGGTTTTCTTCCATGGCTTTTTTCCAGCCTTGCCCTGACTCAGGTGGAAGGAGATCACCCATATCACGCTGGGGCTAAAACGTTGGGGAGAGGGGGGTAAATTGTGCAACCCTCTCTCCGGGGGCTGTTTCGGTGTGAATCACGCCGGGGCTGAGGCGTCTTTCTCCTGCCCCCATATTTTGCCGAGGTTTCCTTCCAGCGCTGGAGCTCGCCCAGCTCTCCCGGCTTCCTGGGGCTTCACTGGGAAGACAAAAACCCCGCTCTGGAAGTGAGGCTATTGTTCTTACTAATTTTAACTTGATGTTCTTCCCCGAGCCTATTTTTATTCATTGCTTGTGGTAAGCCCTTTTCTCTAAGGTAGAGCAATTTGCCACGGGACGCTGTTTTTGGTGTTTACCGATTTTAATTGAGCGATATCTCCCCTTTACAAACCCAAAGCTGGAGGAGCTTTTAAGCGCCCGTTGCTGAGCCTCTCGCCTCGGGTTTGCTTTGATCTCCGCAGGTGAGTGTGCGTTTTTGGGGCCAGAGATTGATACTGCTTATTTGCATGTAAATCTCCGGGTTATTAAGATCAGAATCTGGCCCTTTAAATTTAATACTTTGCTTTATGCTTTTATTTCCGCGTTTCTTAAAGTAATTTCCAAAAATAACAAACTTCAAACATGACGGGGCCATCTAACGTTTTACTGCCTTGGCTGGAGTAGAAGGAACATTTCTGGAAGTATATTATCCAATTTAACGAGCCTTTCCCATCTTGGCTTGGCTCCCACCCCTCACCCCCTCCTGGAGTTGTTTTGGACGGCGTGTTGGAGCCGTGCCACCTAATCCTATTAGAAGGACTTTCATTACACTGTGCCTTGTGTTTATAACCAAGAAAATCAGCCGGAGAGGGGGGTCCTCTCCCTCTCCCTCGCCCTTTTGCGTTTCGCCCGGTGTCCAGACAAGAGCCTGGCGAGTCCCAAGACGTTCCCCTGCAGCCTCTGCTTCCCTTTGTGTTGCCTCTCTCTGCATTTATTAAGGAAGACTGGGGAGTAAATTGGGTCCTTGCAAACTTATAATTAATTTGGAAGGGTCAGTTCTTCCCAGGCTAGCGAGGGCTTCTTTGTGTGGTCCTTTTTTGAAAGGCAGAGGTTGGAGAGGCTGTTATATAGCCGGGATTTGCTTTTAATAGGGACCTGGCTATTTTCTGAAAATCTCACGGCTCTCGAAGGACGGGTTGTTATTGTGCGGGGCTGTGCTAAAAGGGTTTGCAGAGAGTTTAGTTTGGATGCAAAAAAAACCACCAACCCCAATAAAAGGAATAAAAAAAGCAAGGAGCACATGTCCAGGGGTCTGTGCGAGGCCAGGTCATGCTTGGCAGCCCAGAGCCTGTGCCTGAAGCTGGGAGATGCTCCAGGAGGGCCCCTGCTTGGGTAGGGCCCTAGGTAGGGCTGGGGGCCCCTTGTCCATCCATCTGTCCATCCTGCCCTGTGCCCCGCTGAAGGGACCTCTTGCTTCTCTTCAGAGATTAGGTAGACTGAGATTTTTTTCCTTACCACATTGCTTTTCTGGAGCGCCTTCCTCAAAATAGTCACAGAAACCATTAAAGAAAGAAGGTGGAAGGCAGGGAGAAGATGACGAGCTGAAATAACCTGTGAATAGTAAAACTTTCTGAAGACAGACAGACAGTGTTTTTCTCCAGAGGTGGTTTGGAAGGAGACATGAGATCAGGGTCCCGCTTGGGCATCGCCTGGCAGGGCTGGGGATGTAGTCTATGGTGGCACAGCCCATGTGTCTCCCATCAGCTTGACTGTGACGAGAAATGGCCGCTGAATGTGGGGCGAGGGGGAGGTGGGACAGTCCCGGCTCAGTGATGGATGAGTGTGGAACCTGGAAACACAGAGGTTAACTCAAGATAGGAAACTCTTCAAAGCCAAAGCCAGGGAGCAGAGGGCTCTGAGGAGCTCGGGAGGCTTTTGACCATGGAGATGTCCCCTATGGAAGCAGCATCAGTGGAGGCATCTTTACACACACAGCAAGGGCCATCAGAAAAAAGCATTGAAAGGTTGATGTGCTCCCTAGGACATGTATGAACCCAGCGGGAGGGAATACAAGGAATACTTGGCTGTGAGCCCATCACACGGGTGAATGGCAAAATGCTACAGGTGCCAGCCTGGCTTTTGGGGCACCGTGATGCCGGTGGGCAGCATGAGCAGTAACCATGTTATTTATGAGCTGCACTGTTAATTAATGATGTGATGGGGCTGCCTCTCTGCCAAGACCACCTTCAAAGCTGGAGTCGGTCTCTGGTTGTTCTCCTTCTGGCACTCGTTTGATGTCCCACCCTGACCATCCCCTTTCTTCTCTCTCTCCCTAGCATGGGTCGGCTCCTTGGCTATGGGCATGATTTTCTTCTGCTCTCCCATCGTCAGCATCTTCACCGACCGGATCGGCTGCAGGACCACAGCAGCCTCCGGAGCTGCCATCGCCTTCATTGGACTCCTCTCCAGCTCCTTCACCAAGTAAGGCTGCAGAGGGGCCATCCAGCTCCTCATTGAGCTCCTCTTCCTCACTGTGCCCTGCAACCCCCCCCCCCCCCCCCCCACCA
>NW_015090995.1:767288-785228 GCF_001431845.1 Calidris pugnax
CCCATTCCCCACCGTCGCCTGCAACCCCCCCCCCCCCCACCTACACATTGCTGCTGTCTTTGAGGGCAAAGCAAGTGGGAGGTCTCCTGGCAGCCCTACAGCCCACGTGCAGCCCATGTGCCCACAGTCTGTTTCTCTCCAAATTGAACCAAGTTACTCTTTCGTCCTTGTATAACAAGAGAGCGAATTTTAACCTCATCAAAGGACTTTGTTTTATGGGGTTTCAGCCCTCGGGTCCTTCACTTGATCTTTAAAACAGGCCGTGAGAAGTTGGCGCATGTCTTGAGGACTGCTCCAAAGAGATGCGTGTGGACAAAAATCATCCTACTTTGCAACCGATTCCACATTTGGTACCGAAAGTCAATCGGGGCTTAAAATAATATTTGATGGGTTACACCTGGCAAGAGGGAGTTTCCACGTGGGGCAGATGGGGTTTGGAGCAGTTTGTGCCCTTCCCACGCCATTTACGGCAGCGCGAGGCCATCGCTGCTCCTCGTTCTCTTGCTGCTCCTCTTTTTCCACGGCTGAGCCCGGGCCATGAGTCTCTGCTGGCCGATGATGTTTGGGTGGCAGGTGTACCTGATGCCATGCGGGAGTCTCTCCAGCCCCAGGCGTTGGCATCTTTGTGGGAGCATAAAGAGGTCACCCCGGAGGTCCTTTCTGTGGCGCTTGTTAAGTGGGATCTCAGAGGCGCCGTGGAGGCACCCTCCAAAGCATCATTTGCCCCAGTTTTTCTGAATAAAAACATTGCTGTGGGTTGGATTTCAGTTAAAACCAATATTGTTTTAATTAAAATGCTTCAAGAAGTGGGTTTTGTTCAAGCAAATGCACACTAGTTTCCCGGAGGGTGACTTGCCGGGCGCTGTGCTCCTCCCTGCCCACCCTGCCCACACCAGGCAGGGGGACACCAGTCCCCTTTTACCCTGGTCACCAAGACCCTCCTGCTCGCCCCAGCCCTGGTTCCCTCTGGATACATGCTGTGTGATGGGTCCCCACGTCCCCAGCTGCAGGAACCCCCTGTCACAGTGGGGCTGGGGGTAGAGCTTCTTGGCAAAGCCCCAGGGCCGATTGTAGCCAAGGGGACTTAGGGTGATAAAACCACCTCGGGCAGCGACGTGGAAGGAACCACCCTCTGTGACTTCCTCCGCAGATGCCACCCCTTTGTATTTTAAAAGATTATAGTAGTTGGAGAAAGTGCAGTGGGTCCTGGGGGAAGGTATGCCCGGGCTCCTGGCAGTGCGGATCACAGGCGCTTCCCGTGTAATCTTTGCTTTCCTTCTAATCAACGAAGCTTGGAATTTCTTTTATTATTTTTTTTTTCCCCTCCCTTATTGTAAAATGTTCGTGCGAAGAAAAAGAGCTCTAGGGACCACATCGCTGCCAGTGGCTTGTTGTGTTGGGCTTAAAAAAAAAAAAAAAAAAATCAAACAGTACAGGCAGAGAAGAATATTATTTCCAGGAGAGCTCCAGAGCTGAATTCCCCATTTCCTGCCTTCTCGCTCTCGGTTCACATTCCTTTGGCTGCCTTTTAAGGGAGAAAGGAGCCCCTTTGCAGCTGGACCGTGGTGGGGGAAGCTGCCTTCGGCACAGCCAAGCCAGAGGAACAGCAGCGGGGCTGTGGGATTTGGCAATTCTCCATCTGGATGGCGAAGGCTGGTCCCAAAATTCAGAGTTAGCAGCTCCTGCTCACCCAGAACAATGGAAAAGGGGGGGGGGATTTTTTTGGGTCCCCCTTGCCAGCTCCCCACAGCTGGAGATGACCCAGCTGGGCTCCGTGCACCGGTGCAAAGGGAGCTGAAGGGAGAGGCAGGCTGGGTTTGGTGGGCTCAGGCAGGGCTGGCTCAACCCTTTTATCTCCTGATTTCTCTAAAATGGGCTTGTTTTGTCCAAACAGAGGAGCAGGGGTTGCCGGTACTGCACTGAGCTGATCCAAAAACTCAGCCACCGAGCCGCACCCCAACACACAGCTCAGTGCCTCCTGCTCTCAAAATATTGGGAACTTTGGAGAAAAAAAAACCACAAAATAAGCAAAATATGCTGAAAAGCAGTGCACTGTGAAGGCTGAAATTCTCTGGATGGGGTCACGGCAACGGTTTTCCTCACTTTGCTGCCTTGCACTAAGGTGTCTCCTGCACTTGTTACCAGCTCGAGCCACTGCAAATCTTATGTGCCCTCAAGAAGAGAGAAACCCCAGTTGTGTTAAGACTTCACCTTCCCTCCAGTTTTAAGGGGGATGTTTTAGTGTGAAGAATGGGAGATGATGGCCAGTTCAGCAGGGCTGTCTTCATATGCCCCCCCCCCCAGTGCCCTCCCAGCCCTCCATTCTGCAGCGTTAAATCTTCTATGGTGGGGTTTGAATCTCTTTTCATCTGCCTCTCCTTCCCCTCCACAATTTCTGCCCGGTTTCTCCTGCAGAGAGAAATCCCCCAAAACCTCTGCCAGCCGGGCTGAACCAGGGCTGTTCCCGTTGTGAGCTGTGAGTGAGAGGCAGCTGCTGGAGGGGGACCTCCTTGTCCCAGGAGATGTCATTATCCGTGGAAGACCTCATTATCCAAGGGAGATGATGCCGCCCTTCCCACTGGAGAGCAGCTGGCTCATTCCCAGCGAGCAGGGTGGGAAATCCTGGCTAAGAAAACGGGCTGAGAGGAGCCCTTGCTCACGCAGGGGTGTCTTAGCATCAAGGGGGAGCAGATGGGAACCGCGGCATTTGTCTCCACTTATCCAACATGTCAGCTTAGCAGCAGGACCAAAGCTGGTGTGACCCAACTGAGATGGCCAGGGCTGGTGCGTGGGAGGTCGGAGACAGCCTGCACAGCCCAGCTGCTTGCCTGGCTCCTGCAGAGGGGGGCGTTTGTGATGTGGCTTCATTCTGGAGTGGTTGGAAATTGCCTTTCATGACAGTCATTTGTCTTTGAGCTGTTGGGTAGAGCGAGCACGTTCTGCTTGGCTAGCTAAAGAGACGAGCGTGTAATGGAAGAAATGATGTGCTTGTAAACGTTTTCTCAGCTTCAAACCGCTCCATTAGATCTGGGCTGCTGTCTTCTCCCTTGCTTCATGAGCAGCACTCAGTATTTCACATCAGTCGTCGTGAGTGTTGGAGTAAAGACCCCATTTGTGCAGCATCGCTTGCCCGGTGAGCTGCCTAAACCTTTCCATCGTACTTTCCTCCCAGGCAGTATTTCGTGGCAGACTTTTGCAGCTGAATGCCTCGCACAGAGGTGGAAGAAAGAATCCTTCATCTGGAGAGAAACGCAACTGGTTATTTGCTTAACTTTAGGCTCCTTTCTCAGCTGCTTCTCTTGGGAAAACTGGGCTGGCAATTGGGAAACTGCTCCTTCCAGAGGTTCTCAGGACTTTCCACTTGTTCTGTAGAGCAGCCACTTCACTCCCTCCTTGAGTGCAGCCACCAATGTAAGGTACAAATGAGATCTATTAACCGTCTAATTGAAGCTCCCAGAGGAGCTTAAAGAAGAAGAACTTAATTAACCAGCCTGGAGCCTGGGCAGAAATGCAATGTTCCCTTCCTAAGTGCTTAATAACCAGCTGGGTTGGTGCCTTCTGCTTTCAAACACTGGGTGCAGAATGTTTTCAATTAGTCCTTTCAGTGGAAAAAAAAAAATGGACTTTTAGCTAAAAATAACCCAACCTGCCTACCTTAGTGCTTGCTGTAATTTAAAAACCATTCAAGTTAGGTCAACTTCCCAAGGAGGGCAGGTTGGCTGCTGCCTTCTCCTCTTTGCAGAAAGCACTCCCCAGCTAGACCGCATTTTCCTGAAGATTTAAGGTGCCGGCTGTGAAATGGGGATAATCCTTGCTTTGCCTGGGGACTAAGCTCCTCGGGGTCAGACTGTCTGTGTAGCACCTGTGGTATGCGAGACTTGGGTCTTGACTCCACGTTCTGCAGGACCGTGGGGGAGAAGGTTTCCTTACCTCTGGGCAACGTAACCACCTCCATGTGTTGTTTGTTTTTTCTTCCCACTAGGTCTCTGGAAGTTCGTTATTTCACATATGGGATCCTCTTTGGCTGCGGCAGCTCCTTCGCCTTCCAGCCCTCGCTGGTCATCCTTGGTCACTACTTCAAGCGCCGCCTTGGCTTGGCCAACGGCATCGTGGCCGGTGGCAGCTGCCTCATCTCCGTCCCGCTCCCCTTCTTCCTGAAGATGGTGGGGAAGGCCATTGGGCTGGCGCATACGTTCCAAGTACTCAGTGCCTTAATGCTCATCCAGATCTTCTTGTCCCTGACCTATCGGCCCATCTTGCCCCCTTCTTGTGACTCTCAGCACGATGGGCAGGACAAGCTGGGCAGCCGGAGCATGCGGCAGCAGTGCTGGTCCCAGACGCGCAAGTATTTCAGCTTGAGGGTTTTCCGGAGAAAGACCTATCGGATTTGGGCCTTTGGGATCGCTACTGCTGTTCTGGGATATCTCGTACCTTACATGAACCTGGTGAGAGCCTTGGCTGGGACTGGAAGATGGGGGGGAGGTCCCTTTGCCCGGAGTGAAGGGGCGGTTCCATGCAAGCAAGGAGGAGGTGGGAAGGTGGAGATGGGCAGCAGGGATGGAGCCACCAAAAGCCTCAAAGCTCAGAAACTGCTGCAGGCACGTCCTGTAAAGAGAAATAGTGATGGGAGGAGATGGATTTTTAATGGTCCTATGTGTCCTCTGCGCCAGGGTGGGCACAGTGGTCACTTCCCGTGGCTCCTGAGGGCAAGCAGGAGAGGAGGGGGCTGTTGGGTTTGGGGTGGGCAGAGATGGTGTGTGCAGGTCAGGATGGCATAGACATGAGGGTCACACAACCACCTCAAAAGCCATGAACCCTCTGCGGGAAGTCTTGTCCCTTTCTGGGAGATGAGAGGGGTTAACTTACTGGGGGTTCATGTCCTTGCATCCTTCCCTCCATCCCAGGTGAAATACGTGGAGAAGCAATTTCAAGAAACCAAAAAGGACTGGATCATCCCAGTTTGCCTTGGAGCCATGTCAGGGCTGGGGCGCTTGGTTTCAGGCCGCATTGGTGACTGCATTCCCGGGCTGAAGAAGATTTACCTGCAGGTACGTTGTGTCCAACCCTCTGTGTAGCTGCTGGGGAACCCCTGCGGGTCAGGGGACAGCATCTCTGCGTCATTATCGACATGCTGCTTGAAAACCACCAACCACGGGTCACAAATCCTCTACCCACCATCACCTAACACTCTTGTCTGTTGTTAGGGAAGAAAATTTATTACAGAAGAGTGCATCAGGCTTGACCTGATGTCTGAGTGTCTGTTCAGCAACCAAAGTCTGTGGTCCCGACTCTTCCCAAGCTGCTGGACACCCCCTCACCTTCTTGTGTTTTTTGAAAAAAGAACTGCTGAAATCTAGCAGCTAATCCAGCAGATAATCCTTCCTAAAGCTTCTTAAAAGGTTATTCTTGAGGGCCTCTCGGAGACGAGCAGAGCATGGATGCTATTGCTGGGTCCAGAGGAGGGGGCGACGTCAGTGTTCAGTGTCATCTTCCTGACACCTCCTGCTGCCCATCCCTACTCATCCTCCACCCCACTTTTGTCTCCCCAGGTTGTGTCCTTCGTGCTGCTGGGAATCCTGTGCATGTTGATCCCCCAGTGCCGAGGGTTCGAGGGCGTCATTGTCATCTGCCTCTTCCTTGGCCTTTGCGATGGCTGCTTCACTACCATCATGGCCCCCATCGCCTTTGAGCTGGTGGGGCCCATGCAGGCGTCCCAGGCCATAGGGTACCTCATGGGGCTGATGGCCGTGCCCATGACGGCGGGTACACCCATAGCAGGTTGGTAACGCCACGGTGCCAGATGTGGACCCAGCTGTTGGGAGGGAGCAGATGCTCGTAGTGCCTTTCACCCGTGGTGGTATTTTGGCGCAAGACCAGACATATGGTTTTGGATTTTCTGGTTTATTGTGTCGCATAGTGGTTGAACGTAATAACAGTATGGATGGATGTAGCATCACTCCATGCTATGTCCTGTAGCATCTCAGGGCCTTTCTCCAGGCTAATTAAAGGTGACCAGTAGGGGAACAGTGAGAGCCACCCAATTTCACATTAACTGATTTCTCTTTGAGGCTGAGCTAAAAATTGGCAGATACTAGTTTTCGAGAAGTCCTTTTAAATATCTGAGGACGGATTGCTAATCGTTAATATCAACTGCTGGGTTGTTGAATCAAAGTTAGAGGTGGGGACACCTGAGCCTCTGTCTTCCCAAGACTTGGGTCTGTGTTTAACCATGGTCATAACCACAACCTCCTTAACAGTGAGCACTTTGCCAAAGCTGGCCCTGGAACAGCAGAACGCCTGCATCAGCAATCGCTAAGCTAAAGCTGTATAAGCACCTCTGATCTTTCTGCTTCTGGCAGCAAAATTCAGTTTAACACCTTTGTGAGGGAAGGTGGGGGTTGTGGACATCTCGCTGTTTGGGTGCTGCTGCAGGACCCCCCTGCATCGAGGTGGCTGGGGACGGGGCTGGGTGAAGGGGCTCATTTCATGGGTGAAATGTCTACGCAGGAGGAAACACAGAGGGGTTTCCCAGTGCCAATAAATGGCAACGTGTTATTCTCCGGGGATGCCTGGCAGCATCAGAACTTGCCCATCTAACAGGTGCAGAACCTCACTGGATTTTAAGGGATCGGTTATTGGTTTTAACTGGCAGCATGTATTTTTCAGCTGGCATCCCCATGTGGATAACATATCCATAAGCAAACCAGGGCTCCCAGGTAGAGGCAATCTGCTGAGGAATAGCCCCTGGCTACTTTTCCTATTGCCTCTTGGCCAGCAAGGCACTAGGAAGAGCCACCTGAAATATTTGGTTGTTTTGCAGTCCTGAGTAACATGCTCTAGCTCTAGGCAATCCTGCTTTAGCAGGGGAGTTGGACTAGATGATCTCTATGGTCTCTTCCAACTCTAAAAATTCAGTGAAATTCAATGAAATTAACACTGTCTCAGCTCGCATTTGGGATCATTTTGGATGTGCCTGATAGTGTCCTTGTCCAAGTGCTACTTGTTTGTTGTGCGGGTGTCTATTTTTGTCAGTCAGGTTGACGGTTGGACAAGATGATCTTTAAGGTCCCTTCCAACCTAGAAGATTCTGTGATTCTTCTGGTTAAATAGGAAGGATGGCGGGGGTGTTCCTTCTTGGCTTCCTTGCTACGCAATGTTGGCTGTGCACATCCTTTAGTCCAAGGCGTAAAAACTCCAAGGAACGCAATGGATTCAAAACAAAAGATTGTTTTAAAACCCCAAATTTCCCCAAACCTGGTGGTTGAAGCAAGCTGCGGCTCTCACTTGAGGGAGGAGACAAGTCGGTGATTTTTCCTTTGCCAGGAAGGGTAATGATAGGACAAGGGGAAACGGTTTTAAATTGGAAGAAAAAAGATTCAGATTAGATCTCAGAAAGAAATTTTTTACTATGAGGGTGGTGAGACACTGGAACAGGTTGCCCAGGGAAGTTGTGGATGCCCCGTCCCTGGAGGTGTTCAAGACCAGGCTGGATGTGGCCTTGAGCAACCTGCTCTAGTGGGAGGTGTCCCTGCCCAGGGCAGAGGGGTTGGAACTAGATATCTTTGAGGTCCCTTCCAACCCAAACCATTCTATGATTAGACTGACGCATCAATAACCACCGTTGATCCTTCTCTTTCAGGATACCTCAACGATTACTTTGGGAATTTAGACGCGGCCTTTTATTTTGCCGGAGTCCCCCCCGTCATCGGCGGCCTGGTGCTCTCCGTCGTCCCCCTCATCCATCAGAGGATGCTGAAGAAGCAACGCCTGGATTCTGGCAAAGACAAGATGCTGGTGTCGGAGGCGGTGGTGAACGGGGAGCTGCTGCCGGGCTGCCCGGCCTCCGAAGCACACATGTAGCGCCGCCGCTCGCCGGCCACGCACTGTCACCACCAGCAGCCTCCCCAAGCACAGGCCCTTTTCTAGACGGACCGTAATTCTCAATGATCGCAGATGCACTACCTTTGTAAAGGAAAACAAACAAACAAAACCAACCAACAAACAAACCAGAAAAAGTTCTTCTAGTTAAAGGCTTTTAACTAGCAGAAACGCTCATTTTCGGGACAGTTTTGATTTCGAAGCCGCCTTTTTTGGTTGGTTTTTTTTTTTTTTTTTCCAGAAGCTGCCCATCTAGAAACAAACAAATCCCTCACTGTAGTGCTTCCCTAGGGAAAAAATTTTTTTTTTTTTTCCTCTAACCATTTTTCTAAGGAGAACTCTCACCAGGATTCAAACTTGATCGATCTCCTGCTCCTCTCCCCGGTTTTCTATGTGTCACGACAGAGGTTTACAGCTAATAAATGCCTTTTTAAAGCAGGCCGCAGATGGAGCGTGTTGAACCTGGCAGCTGTCCCTCCTCCTCCTCCTCCTCCGGTGCCACTCGGGTGTCCCATCCAAGCGAGACAGCCCCCTCCCTGCCCAGCGCCGGAGGCTGTTTTGGAACCAGCAGATCTGAAGGAGGAAACGCTGCTTTAATCCGATGCACAAAACCAAATAAATGGTCGTTGAGTCCCGCTTTAATCTTCTTCTCTCCTCCTTTTCCTCTGCTCTCCCACCCACCCAGGGAGCTGCAGTTGGGACAACGGGGAGCTCGGCCGGCTCTGGTCCTGCCGCCTTCGTCAGACAGAGCCCTGCAGGAGCACCCTCTTCCTGCAAATTATGCCTTAAAAACGCGGGGACAAGACCAGCGGGTCCCTCAGCCACTTTCTGCCTCCGTTTTCTTGCCTGGCGACAAATGATTGGGCTTTTGAGGTGTGAAAGAGAGGGGCAGCTCCCAGCACAGCCCACAGCGGCCGGCTCTGTGAGGTGAAAACTGTAGGCAAGCTGCCCAGACGGGCTCTTTGGAAGCATCGAGGCACACAGGGTCAGGACAGAGCCCTGCGTGTGTCATGGGTTTGCTCCATGCCAGGACGCAGCTTCTTTGCACCCAGGGATGCTGGGATGCAGCCAGTTTGGGGCATGGTGGTACCCAGGGATGCAGGGATGCAGCCGGCTCGGGGCACAGGGTGCCACTGCTCTCTTTTTGGGGGCTGGTTGTGTATTATGCAGCAATAACCAGGAGTCAGTATTGGCAGGAGAAGCCTGCTGTTTCTCAAGGGTTTAAAAGCCGCGACAGCATTTAGCTCGTAGCCCGTGCGTCGCTGTGCAGACCCAGCACGGGGTCTGTGCAGAGCACGGCGAGAGGACAAGAAAATAGGAGAGCCCAGGGGTACCCACCCCACAGAGTGAGGGCAGAGCTCAGCCTTGCGTAGAAATTCGTCATCTCCAGATAGTGCTAATGAGCAGGGCACAGAGCAAGGGATTGTCTCCTGCCCGCGGTCCCCGTGTGAACGAGGTGCTGGCTGGTACCCGGGTACCTTTTCCTGGAAATAATAACCCAGGAGAGAGTAAGAAACAAAGCTTGCATTTATCCTGGCTGCAAAAGCATCCTTCATCGGGTTTTCATTCCACTCACCTGCCATTAAAAAGAGGGACTTGTGCTGTGGGAGTCACCCCTCGGTCCCACGGGGGTTTGTAACACCAAGACAAACCTTTGTTGTGGAAACTTGGTTTTAGTGAAGGCCCCCCCTCCCCGCCTTCTGCGGGCAGTGGTGGGAGCTCTGTATATAGGCTCAGAATCCTGCATGTCCCTCTGGCCCTGTTTTTAATCCGCGTTGGCTAACGAGGTCGTCTTGTCTTGTGGTGGCCCTTCTGTCCCCCTTTGAGCCGGAAAATTAACTGGTGTGTTGTGACGTGTCTGTTTGTGACTATAAAAGGAGATGTCCCCTTTGTCTCTTTCTTCCATCCGCTTTTCTGTGACTGCTCTTACCCTTTTGTTGCCCGAATTGCATCGTCTGCCATGGCTTTGCTGGCCCATGGCCTGGTGTGGGAAGCCAGAGGAGCTGCATCAGAAGGCATCAGTGGGAGCCCAACCTCGCTCCAGCTGTGGTGGGACCTGCCAGGCTTAGCCTAGAGCATTAAGGTGATGCTTTTCAGGTGGGAGCACTGGTGGTGGGGCATCTGCAAAGCCACCTGCCAGCAGAAGGAAAGAAACGCTTCATAACTCCTTTTGTGAGGTTTGGGGCTTCTGTTCACATCAGAGTTCCGTGAAGTTCTTTAAATCATATTTTTGACCTTAATGCCCCCCACAGGAGAGCTTGTGAGGGATTTATATTCAAGAAGCAGCTTCTTCAGACCGAGAAGAGGACGAGCAGAGCTGCCTCAAACCCACGTCTGGCCTGAGCGAGTGGCTGCGCGGCAGAGCCCACCGGTGACTGCACCCAGCTTTGTTGCGGTAAAACCTCTCTGACTCATCATATGGTTCAAATCCCAAATTTCTACAGATTTCCACTTTGCCTTAAATACTCCGTCTGCCTGCAAAGGTCTTTGCCCCGGGAGGAGCCTGCATTTGGTGCAACGGGTGTTTAATGCTGCAGAGGCATCAGACCAGCTCTGTGTCAGCTGGGAGCTGGAGGGATGGATGCTGGTACCCACGTTCATCCCCCCTCCCCCTAAATTTTGGCCTTTGCCCACAGCTCTTATTATCAATCCTCTAGGAGATTTTGAGCAATGAGGCGCAGCCATGGACCATCCGAGTTTGGTCAAAAGAATCCACCCTTCATCCGAATCCCCGACCAGTGTCTGCTTCCAGCCTCCCAAAACCACTCTCAGCATCTTTGTCTGGTCGAGATCCTGCCCTTGGGCAAGAGGAGGACAAATTCTGCCATGGGAAAGGCAATGTTTGAGCAACGGCAATGAAAGGTTCACCCCTCGTCTGCAAACACAGATGGGAACGGGAAGGGCAAAGGTTGGAGTAGTCTGTCAACATACAGGGGGGGGTATTTTTGGGTTTGTCTGTCAACTAAATGCCGCTGCTGTGCGTCTAGTTTGTCCCTTGGGGATTGGGCAGCTTGCAAGAATTTTTGCAGACTTGTGGCATGTGAGAGGTGGAATTGTGGCGGTGTGTCTGTAAACAGGGAGAAGTTGCATTGGTCTCCAAAACGTCCTTTTAGCCTGTTGTTTGTTGTCTGGTGCTGTGATGCCAAATAGGTCCCTACCTGTTGCAAAAAGCTTCATCCTAAGATCCCTCCTATAAAATCCCTCCTATTTCTTCCCATCAGGATCCGCTCATCCTGGCCCAGCACATCCATGGCCTCCTTTGGGCAGGCGAGGGCTGGACGGGAGACAGCATTTATGGTGAAAATTACCTTTTACTCAGTTTTCAAATTAAAAAAAAAAAAACCAAGTGCCAGGCTGTGATTCCTTGCCCCAGGAGGGGAAGGTGGAGTCCGACACTCCGAGCTTGGGTATTTTTGGGAGCCAGCGAGGGCAGGGGAGCGGGTCGAGTCCCTGGGGGATGGGAAGGGGGTGGAAGGGAGCAGGGGAGGGAGCAGCTCCGCTGGGTGCCCGGGGTGTTTGGAGAGCTGCGGGCGCGCGGAGCTTTATGTAAGTGTACAGCAAGAGCAGGACGTGTCCCAGCAGCGCCCTGCTCGGGGCTTGGCTGGGGCTGCCTTTCTAAATCTTTAGCTTGAGGGTGTTCAAAAGCAAGTTGTTGTCTTTTTTTTTTTTTTTTTAATTTTTTTTTTTTTTTTTTTTTTTCCAGTATCAGCAAGAGAAGAATGAGACATGCAATTACAAGGGCATGGAAGAGAGGCAGAAGAGCAATTTTTTGGAAGAGGGGCAAAAGAGCAAGTTTTTTTTTTTTTTTTTTTTTTTTTTTTTTTTTTTTTTTTTTTTTTTTTTGCTGCTGTTTAACTCCTCTGGCTCTGGTCTGAGGGATGGAGCGGGACAGCCGAGCTGGAAGGGCTCAGAGGGGTGGATGGGTGGGTTTTCAGCCTTTTTTCCAGCCATGGGAAGGCTGGTGGGGCAGCGACTGCTGGAGCTGCCCGGGAAGTGCCATGATTCATGGCTTAGAGCTTTTTCGAGTTGTGAAACAAAGCTGGAACCATCTGCAGGAGCTGCTTCATTGCAGCGTGCCCTGCCCTGAGGTCCTATGGCCAGGGAAATACACGTTTCTAAGTCACATCACTTAAATTTAACACATTCTGGCTACCCTTTGGCTGGGGGTTGAGTTTTCCTACCATTTTCCTGCCGTGGGAGCTGTGGGAAGGCCACATTCTAATTGGAATCAAAGCTTGAGGGCTTTAGCAGGTCTGCTGTGGTACCACGGGGTTTGGGGACCCTCAGTTTCAAGATGGTTTAGTTCTGCCTCCCACCATGGGGATGGTTTGGGGCTGACAGTTTGGCCACGTTGGTGGCCAAAGGAGCTTTGTAACCCTCCGGGATGAGCTGCCTGGTCTGGAGGAGCTGGGTGAGGGAGGTGGCCTACAGCTGGGCAAGGACATTCCTGCCCTTCCATGTGTGACAGAGCCAGGGGAGCAGTTTGCATGGCGATAGAGGGTCTCTTTTGGCGTTGCTGCTGGGAACGATTCGCTCTGGGCAGCCTGGTTTAGTGCTGAGGATCTCGTCTCTGCTTCCTCAGATCTCTCTGGTTCAGCATCTCGGGAGGCTTAGGGTAGATTTTAACCCTGGCCGACACCTGCATCTGCATGTGGCCGTCCAGTCCTTGGAATAACAAGGTGAACTTGGACCAAACCCTCTGGACACAGAGGGGGACAGACCCAGCTGAGACCCTTGCTGTCCCTCCACCCTTCACTGCAAACCGTTACCAACTTTCATGTGCCTCTGTCCCCGACAGAGTTTTGTTTGTTGGGGGTTACCTTGGTTATTTTAGCTTCAATAATTTTCACGCTGGCAGAGTTTGCCTCTCCTGATCCAGCTGGAAGCAGAAAACTGGAATGACTTTGAAAGCCCCGGCTCCTTTGCCAAGACAAGCGGGGCAGCCCCCTCCCACCGCCGGAGCTGCTGCCTTTCTGCCGTGAAAACCCACAGTTGGGCAGCACTTTTGGGCAATTTGGTCTAAATCCCAGCTTCCCTTGGAACCTCCCAGGAGAATGATGTGATTAACAAGTGCCCCTTAAATACTCCTCCAATGTAAATGCTGGTTTAGGATGGAGCTGGCTACATAGAGGGGCTCCACCAGCAACCAACGAACCCAAGTAAAGATGTTTCCTTCTTGTTTGAGAGCCCTTGGAAGGAAAATAGACGTGAGGATGGACTCAGCTGCCATCCTCTTGCAACTCCAAGTGGAGCTTGGGCCCTGGGGGCAGCTGCAGAGGTGACCCTTCCCATGGCCTGGAGCAGGGGTGACTGTGGCTCTAGGTGCTTTATCAGCTTGGCACGGTGGCTCTGTGGACTTTAGTCCTGGTGACAGTGAGGTTATCGCTGGGCTTTGGTGGGCTCACCCTTCACGACCCCTTTCGGGGGGGGGGTTGTTGATTTATTTTTGCAAACATTGCAATGCCCTTAGTGATATGCCAAGGATGGATGCTGCGAGTGCCCTCACATCATGCCCTTCCAGTGGGAAGCTCTGCCACCGTAGCGGCAAAACACGGACACAACTGATAACGGGTGTGGGACTTGGGTCCCCGCTCCAGGCAGAAGGAGAAAGACACATGGTCTCTCCCGTTTTCTGCAAAACATGGCTTTGGAAGGAGGTTTTGTACTTCCAAAGTTTATTAGGAAGAAATTTTTCACTCTGAGGGTGGTGAGACCCTGACCCAGGTTGCCCAGAGAAGCTGTGGCTGCCCCATCCCTGGAGGGGTTCAAGGCCAGGTTGGAGGGGGCTTGGAGCAACCTGGTGTGGTGGGAGGTGTCCCTGCCCAGGGCAGGGGGTGGGACTGGATGATCTTTAAGGTCCTTTCCAGCCCAAACCATTCTACAATTCTACAATTCTATGACAGTTTCTCCTCTTTTTTGTAGCATCCTTCCCAACACTCACCCTGCACCACCTCCAACCAGCAAGGCAAGCGTAGCTCTTAACCGTAGCGTTAGAGGCAAGACTTAGTGTCTACTTTACTAAGGAATGATGAAGCTTTTTTGGGTTTTTTTTTGTACATTTTTAATCGTGGCATGTAAGACAAGTTGTTTACTGGAGCAGGATTTTTTCCGTGGCGTTGATGCTCTGCTTCTGATGGGCGATGACCAGATTGCCTGAATGCCGTTGGGTTTTTGGCTGCCGAGAGCAATCAAGCCAATCATTTTGAGAAAGAACACAACTTCTCGAGGCCTGAACTTTCCCAGCATATCCTGTTTCAGCCAGTTGAATCCACTAAAGTCAGAGACAGGACTTTGGGGGAAGCGAGGGGCAATTAGGAAATTGCCCTGCTCTCCCTCCCCTGCCCTGAAATCCAGCAGGATGAAGCCAAATATTTGCTTTCAGATGAGTGGATTTTGGAGCCGACTCCACAGAAGCGCACCGGGGTGGAGGCTTGAATTTTGGCCGTTTTGGGTAAATCATGAGACGGCTTGTTTTTCAAACAGGACCTCCAAGACTACTGCCATCTCCCCCCAGTTAGTGGGTCTGGATGCTGTGCCTTTCTCCAGCCCTGCTGCTCTCCGGGGCCATCGTGATCGGCTTTAGCTCCATCATGATGGGAAAAATCCTTCCCACAGGTTTTTGGGATGGGCTGATTGCTTTGCCCTGCCCATGTGCTGGTAACGCTCACCCTGGCAGTGTCTGTGCCCACTAGAACGACTCGGTAAAAGGCTGCAAATATCCTCAGTAGCTTTGCAACCTCATTTTTTTTTCCACTGTGCTCCCAGTTCTGGCTCAGCAGGAGCCGTGGGTGGCTCCAAACCCGGTCCTGCGAGGTGCCCGGGGATGCTGGGCACCCTGGGCAGACCAGCAGAGCCAACAGCCAGAAAGCCAACACTCAATTTGATGCAGAATCAGACCCTGAAGTCTAAAATTATTCCTTTTTTTTTTTTTTTTTAATTTTTTTTTGGACATCTGCTCCTTGTAAGCAATTTATATTCCCTTAAAATTTTGTATCATCTGGAAGTAAAATATTTGAATGTATGTCTTAAAAGTATGACTATCCTTTCAAAATGTGAATTTCTGATTGTTGGTATATATAAAAACAAAAACAAAAACAAAGCCCTACCCCATATTAGCACATTTTTTTGTAATTAATGTTTTATGAATGTTGTTTAAAAAAAAAAATTGTGTAGAATAAAACCAGTTTAAACAGAAAAGGGGGTTCGTGCCTGTGTCTCACCAGGTTTCCTCGTCCCAGGGCCGGTCGCAGGCACTGGTCCCCCGGCAGCTTTCCCAGCTGCTGCTGACCCTCTGCCCAGAGCCTGCCCGGGATGTCAAAAGAAAAAAGGGCTGGAGACATGGCAGTTTAATGTGGAAATTATTTTTATCAAGTCTTTTATACTCCTTGAGGAAAGGTTGTGGTGAGGTCCTGGTGCTTAACGGGGGAGAAGAGGTTCCTGATGGGGTGCAGAGGGGGGAAAGCAGGTGGAGGATGGTCCTTGTCCCAGCTGAGGCATCAAAAATAAGAAAAAAAAGAAATCTCTGAGAGCATCTCGGTGCCCAAAGGGGTGTCAGTGCTTGGGGTGAGCCCCCAGACAGGTTTCCCCTCCATCTCCCAGGAGAGCCTCCCAGCTTTGGATTTTAGCACCCAGCATTTTGGGGGGCTCTTGCACAGGGACAGCACCAGGGCTTTTTTTTTTTTTTTTTTTTTTTTTTTTTTTTATATTATTTATTATTTCTTCCTTTTGGCAGCAGTTGAGGGGCATGGTGAGGCATCCTGGGTATGAGCCCTGGTCACAGGAGAGCTAATCTTTTCTGTCAATAGGAGCAGTGATGGGAGGGTTGAGGGCGGGAAACACCGGGGGTGATTATTCATAAGTGAGGTTCCTGTGGCTGTGAAACACTGAAAACAAGGCTTTTATCAAGGACTTTATATTAATGATCTGTTTACACTAGGTGCTTTAATTGACATTAGATGAAAGCTGACATATGCATTAATTTTATATAGCTCAGGCTTTTTTTTTTTTTTTTTTATTGCGCATCTCAATCCTTTTTTCAAGTTGGGGATATTTACTGCAAATAGTACTTAAAAAAAATGCACCAGGGGGTAAGAGATGGTAAATAAAGACTCAAAGGGAATGAGACAACAGCAAGGAGCTCCTTCAGGAGGACTTGGTGCCGTGCATGCAGGGACAGAGCACAGAGAGGAAATGCTGCATCCACTCCTGGGAACGGAAAGCACCGAGCAAAAAAAAGCAATCCCAGCCTAACATTAGAATATTCTTGGGATGGCTGAAGGTCTGGGGGGGCTTGGGGTACAGGATAAAAGCAGGATAAAATCCGTGGGGACACCCAGAGGGGCAATGGTGGGGAGGGGTAATACTGCCCAGCTGCTCCCAGGGAGCATCAGCTCAACGCAGGCCATCTCCACAAGCTCCACATACATAAACAAATATACACACACATATAAATATATATATATATATGTATATATCTATATATATCTCTCCATAGGTGTGTTTGTGCACGTGCCCACTGGGAATCCCCCCTCAGCCTCGCTGCTGAGCACGGAGCAGCAGCACCACCCCCTCTCCACGCAGGCGTCTGGATCTGCCCTTAGTACATGGAAAGTTGAAAAAGTGGGGGAAAAAAAAAAAAAGCTATTTCATATCAGGGCAAACTCCTGGGTTTTTCAATATAAAGGCACCCAACTAGAAAAGACCATACCAACCCACCACAACAACAAAAACAAAAAAGGGGATGTTTTCATTACCATGACACAATAGTTAAGTATTTATGTATCTATTCATACATTAAAACCAAAATATCATGGATTAAAACAAGCTGACTATGTGTCATCGTTGACATTTGTACTTACAAAATGCAAAATTTAAGGTGAACCACACGTCAGTGTTTTATTTTAGTTTAATAGTTATAAATTACAGGTATGTTTTAGATAGATATATGTGAATGGCATGTATAGTATCTATAGTTACATTTAGTTTTTCTTTTTTTTAATTTATACATATATATGCACATTTAGACGTGTATATATATATATATATATATATATGGTTGTTATTGTGTGAGGCTGACGTCCTGCCAGTGGTTAGTGGGCATCTGGAGGCCGCGGGCTCACGCTGTGCCCAGCCGCTCCTCCGCTCCTCTCCCCGCGGGCTCTGGGCTGGGCTTGTTTTCTTTCATTGTCTTCTTCTCCATCTGTTTTCTTTTTGCAGGACTTTAATATTATAATCCTTCAAGAAAAAAAAAAAAAGCACCGGAGGGAAAAAAAAAAAAAAAACCCCATCTGCAAGTCCTTTGAAGGACTTTGAAGGCTGCGGCGACGAGTGGCAGGAACTGATTTTTAATCATCTCTGGCTCTAAATGCCGATCTGCCCTTGCTTTGCTGTCATTATTTAAAGCAATAATTTGGAAAAAACTCTTTTCCCAGGGCTGTTTGGCCGCACCCAGGCTGGGCAGGGCTGTTGATGGGGCAGGGGGCACCGAGCTGGGGGGGGGGAGGGTTTCATGCGACCCACAGCCCCAAGAGCGGGGTGCCCAGCGCCTGTGCCCGGGTACTGGGATGTGCCACCGGAGGGGAAAGGAGAATAAGCAGAGTGCAGCTGGGGCTGAGCACTGGGGTGAGCTCAGGATGCGCTCCCTTTCCTTCAGGTTGGGTTTTAGGGGCCTTTTTAAAATGCAAGACGGGAAACCACTTAATACTGGCAGCAGGGCAAAGCAAGGGAGGGGAAAAAAATTATATATATATATATATATATGCTTAGATCTAAGGCAAACACAGCACAGGGGAAGGGGAGGGGAAGAAGGGGGAGAGGGGAAAAAGAGAGCAAGAAGGTGTGTGTGGCTGGGGGGGGTCCTGGTGGCAGGGAGCCAGTGCCACTGAAGGCAAAACTGAGCCCGCAGCCCCCCCCGTGCCAGGAAACAGCCCGAGCCCACCCCGCCGAGCGGGAACAGAGAAACACCTTGGGTTTGCGAGAAGCACTGATTGCTTTTGGACCCGTTGGCTGGTGCATGCTTTATCCTGGCCCAGGCTTCGGGGTATGCTTTTTTTTTTTTTTTAA
>NW_015090995.1:785245-791813 GCF_001431845.1 Calidris pugnax
TTTGGTGTTTTGGCACCAGAGCAGCACTAAACAAGTCTCTCCCAATCACCCTCCACCCCACGCTGGAAACACGAGCAGCATTCGGGGGCTTTTTCTGCAGGGTTGTGTAAACAGAGGCTGAGGGGTGGGGTGTGAGTGGGGCTCGTGGGTGTCCCCCCCCCTTCCCCACCACCCGTGCAGGCTCCAGCTATTGTTCTGAAATGCACCTTTTCCGCCCAGGATCGGGATTTTATGGTTATAAATCTGTTGTCGTCTCATCTGGAGCATTGTTCAGGCTGGGCCAGCCCCGGCGTACGTGGCCAACATCGCATCGTGTCCCCCCCCCTCCAAGGGGCCCTTGGACCGTGGTCCCCAGGTCTCTTCTTCTGGACCTGCTCTGCATCCTCGCAGCCAGACCCCGAGGAGCCCGTGCTTTGCTCCCACCCTTATTCTTCTTGCACCTGTGTTGATGTTTTTACCAGTCCCACTCAGACAAGCCCAGTTCAAAAGTCCTTTTATTTTACCCTTCCTTAGCTTTCCTTCAGCTTAAGCCACCTTCTGAGTCCCTTTCCCTCCTCTCTCCTTCATCCCTGCATCCCTTTCCATCATTTCCTGGGCCCCCCCTTTCCCTCCTGGCCACACCACACGTGCAGGGAAGGTGGACAAGCAGCACTGCCCGGACACCAGCCGACAGCAATCGGCTTCCAGGGCTTTAACCAGCCTCCCCCTTTCTAGAAGTAGTTTGGTTTATTTAGCTCCATCTTTCCAAACTAAAGCAAGATCATCCCAAAGGTGCCAGCAGCAAAGGCTGAGTCAGTTCCAAGTTTATTTAGGATTTATTTAGACGTCAGCAGTACCTACAGAGATGAAACTATTTCTTCCACTGTGGATTTTCCTGCTCAGGGCAGGCACCCAGTGGTCCCACCTCTGTTCATATCTCGGCACAGATCCCTGCTCTGGAGTCAGGAGATGAACCCTGTGAGCTCCTGAAAGAGCTTCATCTCATCATCTTCACACCCCTAACACCCTCCAGCATCAGCAAAACCACCAGCCAGTCTGTGGGCAAGCTCTGGCTCTGCAGACGCAGGGCAAATTGTGGGGTTTTGGGCTGGGGTGGTGTCATCGGGGGTGTTTCACCGCTGTGAAAGGAGACTAGAGAGGGTAGGAAAGCCAAAAAAAACCAAGCCAGGCACTTTTTGCTTCACAGCATTTCATACAGGAGCCATCACAACAAGCAGAGCCTCTGCTCCCAAGCAAAAATCCCACCCGGCCTCAAACTTTCAGCCTGGAGAAAGCACATTCTGCAAATACATCCTGAGAAATCAAACCAGTGCCAAAAAAAAAAAAAAAAAAAAAGCTGGCAACCAGGAGCCCCTCAGATCCCCTCCTGGTGCCACGGTCCCCATCCAGCTCTGGTGATGCCATCCCAAGGACGCTGCCCCTCGAAAGTTTTTTCCTTGAAAACCCCGAGACCCGATAACATAGGGTGCCAAAACTCAAGAAACCCTCAGAAAATCTGAGTTGATTCCTGTTTTATGAAGTAATCATTGTTGAGGGGACTTGACGCCTGGATTTTCACATGCTGGGCTTAACAGGGGATTTATTCAGGGGAACAGTTGGAGCATGCAGCATCGGCATCTCATTAGCGTCGCAGACAATGCCCTTCCAGTTTAAGACTAAAAAGTGGGTTTAGTTTTCCCTATATAACTTTATTGTAAGGGTTTAGGGAGCCACAACAGAGCCGGGTTTAGCTTCATTATATTAAAAGCCCCAAAACAGGTTCAATCCCACTCGAAACAGCTGGGAAGGGCAAGCGAGCAGCTGACAGCCTTTGCTTTTCTCCCCATCTTTATTCCCAAACACTCCATCCCGCTGTGGAGGGGTCGGAAGAGCCCTTTTGGAGGTGAGGAGCCCCCAGAAGCACAGTTACTCCTGCACCCCCATCACTCTGGGGTGGACAGATTGGCCAAACCCCACCTTTCTCCTCCCACCCAGCAGCCAAACGCCTTCCCCTGTGAAGCTCTGGATCTGCCAGGGAAAGACACCCTGAAGGGAGGAGCAGGACAACGGAAAAGGTTACAGGGTTTAAGCACCGAGAGGGAGGAACAAGGTTATATAAAGTTTTCCAGGCCAGAACAAAGACCTCGAGGATATTAAAGAAAACAAACATGGGGATGAAGTCAGGCACGCACGTGCTCCAAGGTTGGCTTGGACTCTTTTCGAGCAATTTGGGGGTTGATGGACAGATGTGAAGGAACAAATGCAGGGCCACCCAAACTGAAGGATTTCCACCAGGGAGATGTTGGTGACCTGGCTCCAACAGAGCTCCTGGTGCAGAAAGTGTGGGAACTGCTGGGTGAGTGAAGCCACCAAAATACAAGTTAATGCCAACTTAAAGACTCAATTTCAGATTGAAATTGAGCAAGACAGACCACGGAGCTCTAGATGAAACATGTGGGAATGGGGGGAAAAAAAGCTCTTCTCCAAGAGCTCTCCCCACGGAGAGTGAAGCTGGAGCAGAATTAACTCAAGGCACCCCTGGAGAAGCCCACGCCTCTCACAGAACCACATGGAGTTGGAAGGGACCTCTGGAGATCATCCAGTCCAACCCCCTGCCAAGGCAAGTCCACCCAGAGCAGGTCCCACAGGAACGTGTCCAGGTGGGTTTGAATGTGTCTAGAGAAGGAGACTCCACCACCTCCCTGGGCAGCCTCTGCCAGGGCTCTGCCACCCTCAAAGGACAGGACTCTCCTCCTTACCCAACAGGAGCACCGCTCCCCGTGCTGTGGAACATCAGGGACACTGCTACCCACCACTGAGGCACCCAAAACACGCAGCCCCACGTGTTTTCAAGCCACACATCACCTTCCTCCCCCTTCTTTTGTTCCATCGCGTGCAGAGCGGCTCCCGATTCTGACTCGGGGGACGGAGCCGAGGTGAGGGAAGCACCAAAAACAAAGCTAGCTCCCCACGCCCTCAAAAAATTTCCTTCTTCCCACTCAAGGAAGCATTTGGACGTACATCAGCTACTAATTTTAGGACGAAGCTTTTAGCCATATGTGAGAGCTGCTCGGGAGCAGCGTCGCTGCTTTCCAGGGAGACTCAGCCCCGACAGCCCCGCTCCTGATGGGCACCCATCAAAATCACAACTTCTACTTGACAGACAACTTCCAGACACTTGCTTTGGTATCCCCCGTTATCCACGGACAGATTTACAGAAGTCTGGGACACGGTGAGATTTATTGCTTGGGTTTTATGTACTAAAGGAGCAATAAATTCTTCCGAGAAGTTAAACTCTACCATCCCGGCTCCTTCCTTTCTGCCCGGCCTGGAGGGAAAAGGTGGAGGGAGGAAATGAATTCCCACCACATTCACCATCCTTTACTCCAGCACGTTCCCACCGTGAGAAGAGTCAAACCCAAGGAGTGATGATCAAGCACAAAAAGAAACACTTCATGCATTTTATTGAGTCTATTTAAATTTTGCATTATGACATCTTACATAAGGGAACACACTCCTCCTGATCGTGAGCTATCGAACCTGGTCAAACTGCTGCCCCAGGACCTCAGGGTACCATTTCGTATGAAACAAGTCCAGTACAAACAGAGGTAAA
The DNA here is from genome assembly GCF_001431845.1 of Calidris pugnax. Classification (NCBI taxonomy): domain Eukaryota; kingdom Metazoa; phylum Chordata; class Aves; order Charadriiformes; family Scolopacidae; genus Calidris; species Calidris pugnax. Next base: position 788,838 of record NW_015090995.1, read on the forward strand.
GCACTGTACCAAAAAAAAAAAAAAAAAGGAGGGGTGGGGACCAAAAAAACTTACATTCTAAGCTGAATTCAGGGCTTCCCAACCACCAGCCTTACTAGCAGAGAGTGCAACTCAGGAAGGGGTTTCAGGTATTTTAGCTTAAGGGAATAAAACCAGATAAAACAATCAAAACAAATCCAATGGTATGTTTCCCTAGAAGAAAAAAAAAAAAAAAAAAGAAGAAGAAAAAAAAAAAGATACCTCACATCAAAAGAGAGGTTGGGAAGCCCTGGTATAACAGACACAAACTGCTTTTCTTTTTAAACACACCACAGCTTATATGTACTTTGGGTAAGTCACCATCGGTTCTGTCTCTTCGCCCTCCTCCTTCCCTCCCTGGCCAAGGAGAAGCAAACAAAAAGGCCTAGTGTACGTAAAGGTTGGAAATATTTCTGAATTGGTTATAAATTCCCTCCAGGTGGCTGCGAGCCAGCCCTCCTCCCAAGCACCTCCTCCTGGGGGAAGGCAGAGGAGCGGGCAGAGATTTCCACCAGCTCCACGCCTGCCTCCAGCCAAACCAGTCACCGTGGTGGGACCAAGGCTGCCCAGTGGGAAAACCCAGCATCAGGTGGTTCCATGACCGCACACGTTAATAAAAAACATCCTAAAATCAAGGCTAAACCACTGGGATGAAGCTTTGTGGTGCAGTGTGATGGTGAAGATGACACTGGGAGGTTGAGAAACCCCCTCGTCACCCTGCTACCAGCCAGAGAGCCATGGTGATGGTCAACCTTAACGGCGTTTCTCCTCATCTTCACATTAAACCCTCGTTATCGGGAACCTCCTCTGTGTGTAGGACCCGTTTCAAGACCAACATCGACTCAGATCTATGCAGGGAAAGAGTCCTCTGGACTCTCTGCATTTGCATAATCCAGAGAAGTGACAGGAAAGGGGACTGACAGTCATTAGGGTCCGTCGTGCCAACTTTGGTGGGAAATCCCTTCTTTTGCAAAGTCCACACAAAGGACAATCACGGCTCCTTCAAAACCCACAGCACCCCAGCTCCTGGGGCTGCACAGCAATACCTTCTACAAAACCCTCTTTAAACTTCTAAAGAGTAATTTCTAGGCATGCGGTACCTACCCTAATCAAATAATTTTTAAAACAAGCCCATTAACTGCCTACAAGTTCTTTGCAAAAAACCCAACTTGTTCGACGAAATAAAAAAGCACTGTGAAAGGGAAATCTAACAAACCGCAGGAATAACTCCTCAGTCTTTTAAAGGATAAAGTCCCAGATAAAAATAAGATTTTTTTTTAAAAAAGGACCCACAACTCTCTATCAGTTCATAATGGAGTTAAATGATCAAATGCACTCTTAAATACCAAATACCGTGCATTTTTCCAGGTTTTGGCCTGGTGGCTGCTTTACTTGCTGGGCACGGAGGTGCCGTGGGTCTGGCCTGTCAGGAAGGAATCCAGCTCCCAGAGACTCAGAGCAGGAGCCTGGGGGGGTTGCAGCGTGAAAAATCCACCACAACAACTCCAGAGGCAGTTAGTAACGGGGAACCTCCTTCAAAAATAAAATAAGTAAGTCTTAAAGGTGAAAGAAACCGTGCTGCTCCGAGGGAGATGGAGGGAGCCGGGCCTGAAGGCTGAGGCCCCACAGGGTGGCAGTGTGAGCCCGGCGCTGGATGCAGCAGGCCTGGCCCTGCCTCTTCACACCCAGCCCTTCTGCACCATCAGGCCTTGGAAAAGCACAAAACCAGTAATTTTAACCCTTCCTATGGCTACAAGCATCACTTAAATGCCCGTATCCCTCCCCTAACACCAAGAAAGTGCAAACTGAGGAAAGCGAGAAGCACAAATGCTCAACACCAAAATTACTCGTAAGCTGTAAACGAGGCTAATCGTGAAGCTTATTAGTGTCTTTCATATTTTTGTTAGCAACTGAAGTGTTAATATCAGCTTTTCTAATCTAACTTTAAAAGAACAGAAACCGAATTACCAGAGAGGCTGACAGACGACTCGGCTCCATAAAGGTCTTTGCTGTATCAGCAATTTAATTTCAGGCAACAAACCCCCCCCCGCACCTTCAGCGAGCTCAGGCGGTGGAAAAGGCGTTATAAAACATTGAGAAAAATCCAAGGCCTCCTGATCCGAGGTTAAATTAGTTATTCTTGGTACCATTTGGGAAACCTCCAACAATTTATTAGTTGCTATTGTTACAGAAAGATCAAATGTTAAGGCATGCCACTGTTAAGCTATAACAAACCGGGAAAAGTCGATTCCACCACCGTGAACAGATACTGGAAAACTCAGAACATGAAAATCGTGTTGAATGAGACGCATCACAGCCATGTTTCACCTTCAATTAGCACTAGCAGATCCTTTTGTCCAGAGATGGACGTCAGACTTTCAAAATCTAACATGGTATTCACCCAGAAAGGGTTTTTTTTTTTTCCCCTTTTAATTCCATGCTCCAGTAAGCCAGTAAAGCTACTGGAAACCACAACCCACAGCACGTGTTTGCTCTGTGAGCGCTACGGGAAGGCAGGCAGAAGGGTTATTTCCTTGAGGAAATTTTGGCAAAAGAGAATCCAGCACCTGAAATCAATAGCGCATTGCAATTGTACAGTGATGGCAGAGGGAAAAATTCAAAGACATGAGCTTCTTTATTCTTCTGTTCAAAACGAACACACGTACCCCCTCTGCCACCAAAGTGCGTCCCACCAGGAGGAAAGCGAGCTCAGGAGCCAGCCAGGGTTTCCCACTGAACCAAACACCACAAAACACACACATAGGAAACAAAATAAAATAAAATAAAATAAAATCAGACTTTTGGGACATCGTGGAATCCTTAACTAGCTGCTGAGACCTTAAAATGGCTTAGAGCAGAGACTATGGTTTGTGCAACCACCACTATAACACACCAAAAATGTGTTTTAATCAGAAAAAAAAAAAAAAAAAAAAAAAAAAAAAAAGGCACGTTTTGTTT
>NW_015090995.1:792013-837163 GCF_001431845.1 Calidris pugnax
GGGTTTAATATTTTTCCTAGAACTTTTTTTTTTTTTTTTTTTTTTTTTAAACACACCAAAAATGTGTTTTAAAAAAAAAAAAAAAAAAAAAAAAAAAAAAAGAGATAGGCCAGCTTTGGTTTTGTCATCTGAGGAACAAGTAACATTTCCCACAGAGCCAGCAAGAGCAGTTCATATCCCTTCATAACTACTGCCCTGGAGCTGAAATAAACATTGCCTTCCCTGGAGCACGTGTAAGGTAGAAAATAAACTCATTACAGAATGAAACAAAGAAGGGGTCATTGAGGGGAAGGTTGTTTTCCCCTGACACTGATGAGAGCTGAGGTACATTCTCCAATTCTCAATTTCAATATGCCACATACATAAAGTAAATTCAACTCATTTTAATCTGTGCAATAGGGGTATGAAGGATTTTTAATGTTATTCTTAGAACTGGCTACACGTTTAAGTGTGCTCCCATCATCAATTATAATTTTCAAATTTAACCTAACACTCTAATAATCTGTTTTCCATTTAATACTTAAGTTATTTTTCTGTGGCACTGGACTCCCAGGCAACCAACGCTGAATATATGACACGATCCAGAGGTTACTAATAAATACAGTTGAAGCTGGTGTGAAAAAAAATATAATAAACACAAAACTAAACCAAACCTGTCAGTACTTGTCTGCTGAATAGTTACAGAGATGCCTCAAAAATTGAAAGTAAAAGTTGATAGAAAAATTGGGCATAAACCTCACTGAATGAACTGGTACATACCGGTTTGTGTTATTCCATGTTAGTAACCAGAGCAAGAAATCACCAGCCATTGGAACAGTTTCTAATTTTTATCATCCTTTTTTGGTGGCATTAGTGAGCCAAAACACTGCAATTATAACATTTAATTTCCATTTTGTTTTAATGCAATTAAGATGTCTAATTCAACTGGTTTTATATTACAGTAGCTGTTCACATAAATAGTACAGATATGCACTGCTCTTGACAGGTACACACTTACAAAAGCAGCTCTCTCGGATTTAGTTTGCTCTCCGTGTGGTGGGTTTTGTATGAAAAGCATTCTTGATTTCTAAGCATGGTACAATTTTAATTCTTAATGCGTTAGTACAACAGTGCATTGGAAAAGTACTGAGCTTCTACAAAAAAGCTTTACAATTTTAAAACAGATTTTTTTTTTTTATTATTTAAACAAGCATAGGCAATTCTTATATTTCCACAACAAGATAAATATCCCAATTAAGCTAACAGCTCATCCTACAGCGTGTCATAGTGATGGGGAAAGGGCTAACATTAGTGTTATTTACACAGACATGTCCAATATTAACCCAGTACGAAAATTAAAAGTATGTTCAAATGTGCAATTAAGTTCATATTTTTTCAGATAGTTGGATTTCTTGCAAATATTCCCCTATGACTCACGTACATTTAGCTGGGATGACTTCTCAAAGAACTCCTCATAAGCACGATCTTGAGGACAAAAAGTTTATTGGACTGGGATGGCACGGGCTGGGTGGGGAGAAAAGAATTTAATACTCTTCACAAAGGAAAAAAAAAAATATATTTTTAAGCGGTAAGATGTCTTCGGACAAGTGAAATTTAACACCCAAACTGACTAGATCTTGAAAACCCTAATTAAAGAAATTTTGCCATTTTTAAAAGCTTGAATTCAGAGAAAACGTTTTCATGAGGGAAGATTCACTCCGAGTCATTACTATACATTGAGGTACCACTCAAAAAGTGGCCATAAAGGAAGTGACTTCTTTGCCCATCACTATCACACTAGCTGCTCGGCCATCATTTCAGATCTCATTTAGACAACACTCTCTCTGTTACCAGAAGCTAAGACGGCTCTGCGACAAATGGGACAAGTGGAATTTTCTGATAACCAGCGATCGATGCAGTGGACATGATACTCGTGCGAACAAGGCAATTTCCGGAGCTTGTTGCCTTCCGTGTACTCTGTGATACACACACTACAGGTTTTCAGAGCATCGCTCTCACCAAAATTCCTCATGGCTAGGTTGTCAATTTGTTCTTTGGTGAGTCCTCTGGGTTGGTCGTCATCATCTTCGTTTAGTAGGAAAAACTGTGCTAGGCTAAGGAATGGTAGAGAACCGCTTTCTTCAAACGTGACCGATCCCCTCGTGTTCCGACCTTCCCGTCTGGCACCAGATGTTGAGCCACCTTCATTGCCGCCTTCGTACACCTCCCCTGAGCTAACATCTGTGCTTTCATTGCTTGAAGAACCACCGCCTCCGTTCTGCGGCTCGGAAGCATCCACGTTCTGGTTTGGAGTGGGGCCGCTAGGATCTGCATCGCTATCGCTATACATGAAGTAGCTCAGCTCCCCGAAGCCTGTCATGATCTGCCTCAGCATAGTCTGAATGGCCACGGACGTCGTCTCGCTCAAGCCTGTGTTTAAGATCCTCCGGATGGGAATCCTAATGGTGCTGACGTAAGTTCTCACTCCAGCCCGTTCCGAACGGGAAAACGTGCGCCTAAACCCTCCCCGTTCGCTTTCGTAGGTGACGGTGTTGTTGGGTGTCTGGGACCTGGACCGAGTTCTGTTGGCTATGCTGTCCCTTTGCCGGTACTCTCCTGGACGAACTCTTCTCACCTGAAGATCAAGTACTATGGTAGGAGGCCTCTGACCAGGGGTTGCAGACTCACCGGTGCCATTAGTTTCTGAAGAACCTGCCGCTTGAGGAACAGGCCTCGTTTCGGGGGTTGAAAACAGAACCGCGTTTTCACTTGGCATCTCAGTCCCCACCGTCTGCTGCCTCAACGTCACGTGCTGCCTAGTTCTGGAGCTTCCCTCAGCTTCGTTCACCGAGGAGTGATCAAGTGTTTGAGATGACGTGTTGTGATGAGACCTGCGAGGAGCCTCGCTCACTGGATTAATGGGTGACCTACTTCTATCAGTCCTAGCCCGCGTTCTCCGCTGTTCTGGACTCCTACTTCTCGCTCTCCTCTGCCCTCTAGGAGGAGAAGCTTCCTGGGTCGTTAGCTCCTCCGAAGTGCTCCTCTCTGATCCAGGCTGCCTTATAGATGGTGATTCAGACCTTGGAATTTCAGAGTCACTTTGGCTGTTTTCCAAATCCTCCCCGCTGGAAGGCTCTACAGATGGCTCGTTCTCAGTTTCTGGATTTGTGTTCCCATTATTACGGTTGACGTTTATTTCCAAACTGAATCTGAAGTCACCACTGTTTGGGTTAGTCCGGCTCACTGCTCTCCAAGACTGGTTTCCTCGTTGTCCGCTTCGTGTCGTATTTCCAGTCTGTCGGACCGAATTAAGCCAGTCTATTATAGAATCTCCATTTGAAACATCTTCTGCGGACTCTGCACCTGCGAAAAAGACAGGGAACTACCAAAATTAGAGTACTGAGCTAGTTTTGGAGTGACTTTTTCCAAGAACATAATTGCTTAGTTTAACAAGTGACAATTTAGAAGTGCGTAATCCTACCAAGTACTAGTGTGGTTTTACACGTAGCTTCAGAATTCTTATCTACTAAAGCTCTTTTAAGGGAGCAGGAGTGGACATTTTTCTAGTAAGTAGATAGGCTGCAGCCACCACATAATGAACAAGTCATCAAAATAACACTTTTTTTATCATAAATAAATGGAAAGTCACATTACAGGTGTCATAACACATCAATATTCTTTGTTTTCCTTTAACAAATTAAGTCATCTATCAATGGCTAAATAAAGAACTAAGTTTGTCCTGACCCTTCACTTGAATAATGGCTTTATAGCAAATCTATTTGACTTAAGAATGAACCCCAAGGGCAAGCCCCAAGTGTCCTCCACCAATCTCTACACAAGGGTGATAACAAAAGCGATATAGCATCTTTGGAAGGGCAGAATGTTGCATTAAAAATAGGGATTGCCAAAAGGAAGGAAGCAGACAGGAAGGCAATCTTAAATTTATTAAAAAAAAAAAAGAAAGAAAGAAACCTAAATGAAACTTCATCTTGATGCAAATAACAAATGCATTATGAGTGAAATCTGTCCCAAACTGACCTCTGCAGCAGATATCAGACATAATGGTCACTTAGTTTTAAAACAAAGCTCACCTTGCACCTGCCTAGGCTTAACTTGTTCCACTCCTGCACTCAAGTTAAGGTCCGTACGGGGTGCTAAAGTTAAGAGTTTTCACAAATACTGTATATACCTCTATTCTCATCACTGTTTTGCTGTGGCGGACCTTCTTTAACTTGGTGTAGCCTTCTCAGCAACTCTTCTTCAGTAATTTCACCTTAGAAAATAAGCAAAATTTTCCAAAAATATTTCCAAATCATATGTATGGCAAGCATCATCAAAAGCCTCTAAAGAAGGTACAAGCCACTGCTTGTCTTTTTCTTTTTTTTTTCCTAATTAAATCCTGCCATAATGAGACTGCCAAACAGGTTGCTAAGGGGAAGTTCCAGACACTTCAGCATCATTGTCCTAAGTAAGTTTTGCTGAAGCTGAAAGATCCAACAGTTTCAACCTATTCGAGACAGCTGTGCTTTCTGGTTCTGTAACCTCTACAATGTATCAGCAATTTTCATCATCCTATACCAATTAAATGGCTGTCCAGAGTAAAATATTTAAGATAATACCTTCACAAACACGAAAAAAAGGTTTAAGTTAGTTGAAGTCATGTTTTAAATTAGAACTGGTTTGAATTAGGTTCTCATCCTATAAAGAGTCAATTTAAAGGAAGAAGTCAACTGAAAACTGAGATAAAAATGCCCGTGCAGACTCTCGCACCAGATTGCTTATGCTATTTCCAAACTCTTAACCTCACCAGCACAAAGTTTTCACACAGATGCTTAAAGGAGATTACTTTTCGATGAAAAATGTGTAAAGGTCCACAACTGGCACTGGATCAGTTCTGTGTTTTCCCACCAGGTTGTGTAAACACTAGACTTTTGTATCTGATGAATCCACATCATCCTAACTGCCTCTCTGCTAGTCAGGGGATCGCTCAAATTTCAGTATGCCCAAATTAGCAAGAAGCTACTTCCTACCATGGAACACAACTGCAGCACACAAACTAAATGGGTGAAACAGTTTTAGGAGAACAGAAAATGACACAAATCACCTAACAAGCAATTCTAGAAAGATGTACATACGCAAGCATTACCTACCTGGTGTTCCTAGCAAATTGTTATCTCTCATAAGTCTGTAGTCCTCTTCACTCAGGTTGTTTACAAATTGATAGAAAGCTTCTTCTCGATCCAACCGATCAAGCTGACTCTGACGTTGTGCTTCCGATTGATCAACGTTTCCTTTATCACTAGAATCTGAGCTTTCCATCTTGCTGAGTGGAAGAGTACCTACAAAGGAGAAAAGAAATCCTTCATCCAGCCTAGTGAAATAGAGCATGACATTTAGGTATATTTAACATGTATTACATCCTTCATCGTTCACCTTAAATTTGGCAAGGGGGGTAGTAGTTTGCTAATGAAGTTCCAGTTCAGATAAGGTGCATAACCCACAGGGATCACAAATAATTCTCAAAGCACGAACCTCTTCAAGAAATACAAATGAAATTTATGCCCATCTTTATTACTCAACAAAGCAGCAGGTACAAACACGTGAAATACTATCAGCCATAGCCCTTAGTCCATCTTTACATAGTTGACTATGTGTCCACGACTATCTATCTGGTTTTTAGCGTAAAATATTCCAAATTCTCTGCCTCACAAATCACAAACCATGCCTTACAGTGCCACACAACAGGGCAGTACAAGGCATAAGCAAGCCACCCTTGATCAACGCTCTCTAAACGATCAGGGGATTAAGTGTCCACCACTTCTTCCTGCCCTGCACTAAGGTGAGGAAAGCAGGAATCAGTCTAACTCACTGCCTAATGAAAAACACCCTCTTCGACATCCAAGTGAATTTTAACAGAATGAAGGATTCAAATATAGAAGGCAGAAGATGCCATGGAACACCATGTGTGTGAGAAAAAAAAAAAAAAAATCAACCCAGACTATGAGTTTACTCAAAAAAGGAAAAGGGCTTGTAAAATCAACTGTGTAGTTTAACATCAGGAGAAGAATTTTCTGCAAGTTTCAGCATTTACTGGATTACTGAACTAGAATTTCCAGGACAAAATTCCAGTGTACACCAGGTATAACTCCTGCTATAAAGAGTCATCTTCTATATTGTGCATTTTTAAATATAACCTTCTCCTCATATTGTTTTTTTATTTGTATGAGATCCTCGACAATGTGTCTATCTCAAAAAAAAAATATTGATGAATGCCATGCCTACTTTTGATAAATATTATAACAAAATATATGCAAATGCAGGAGACATTCTGGCTCTACTTGCGTCATGCAAATACATCAAATGAAGTTAAAGTAATAACTAGTTTCCTTAATCACCATCCTCGTTATTCACAACATCAAGAATTTTCCTGTACAACGGGTAGAATCTAGTTACTCAGAGAGGTGATTAGCAAGCTAATCCTCTGCATGCTAAAAAGCTCTGCAATAACATTCCTCATCAGAAAACATTCCTTTCATTTAAACCATACTTCATGTGACATGAAAATACTGCAAGAATAAAGCTTTTCTGCTTCTCACTGGAAAATTTCCAACACTTAGACATCTGTCTAGTGCAAAAAGCATCTTTTTTTGGTTTGTCAGCACAGCTGTCAAGTCAAGACTGCCCACAGTTTACATTAGTGCTTCTCCACAGAAGAGCAGCACTGCACCATCTCCAGGGGTACTTTATTTCAGCTGCTATTGAGAAAATTAAAGCGCACTGACAACCTCAGTGTGTAACAGTAGAATATTCCACAGGATAGGACAGCCTACTATTGCAGACCTGCAGATTATAAAACAGCTACTCCAACCCTCTTTGTCTTGAATTCTGTGGCAGCAGAACTTGTTTCCAAGTTAGTCATACTGAGGCACAAGTGACTTGTTGCCACTCAGTAATACAGAACACGCAAGGCTACTGGTATTATTTGGTTCACCAGAGAAATTAGGCTTATTTTTCACCTTTTTATCAGTAAGCAGCAGCAATCCCTAAGGTTACAACCATTTCAAATGGAAGCCTATCAGCTTTCTCTGCATTGCTAAATCTCTGGTGCAATCTAAAGACTGCACGGCCCGTCTGAAGACTTGCATGTGATGTGCTGTCAAATACAGCAATAAACAGAGCCATTCACAGCCAGAGTTGTGCAATGGTTTCAGCAGGTACATTCAACTCTTACTGGGCTCAGTTATGAAATCCGTATGCCCTTCAGATCTCAGACACGGATTTCTAACAAGATCATAGCTTGCTTGAAACTCAAACAACTTTTTACAAGCTTTCCGTAGCAGAATTGTGACTCAAGTAACTGGACTTAAAGACATATTCATTCTAGAGAAGATAATAGAAATACAAAGACAGCTGCTTTTAAAAGAATCATCTGAATAACGCCTGAAGTAGAATGAGAGACTTGCCTCCAAAATAAAACCTTGAAAAATGCATTAGTTCTCTGGGATAAACATCAGAACTCTAACCGACATTCCCTTTTTTAGGATAACAATGAAACAGAGTTGACAATAAGATTAAGAAAATAAGGGAATGAAATAAGATGCTAAGGGACAGGAATAGTATGAAGTTTTGTAAACTACGTTCCCCCAAATGACTGCCATCTTGGTATTTACTGACTTCAAAACATATAGAATGTCTTCCTAAAGATGGCAATATTAACATATTTGTAAGCATTATACTAATTCAACAACAGCTTTTAAAATAGAAAACCACACTATGCACACAAAGCATGACATTTGTTTACTGCTTGTGCTTTGAAATTTTCCTTTTAGCTGCAAACTCCAGAGCTTGCAGGCACTGGAGCTATGTAATGCTGATTTGATTCAAACTCGTTTGCCCATTCCATTTCAGAAGATGAAGGGGCACTCTTGGTCAGGGGAAAAAAGGAGAGTCCAAACAAGTGAAGGTGAGGGGCAGACATCTCTTCACCAACAGACCGATGTACGCTTCGACACGTGATCCTTTATGAAATGCTCAAAGTCAGTCTTATTTCCAGGTTTGCTCCTCCATCACCTCCTATCTTCCCTCCTAAACCATAAAACCAGCTACTGATCAAGACCGAAAACACGATATTGCTAAGAAAAAAACCGCAGAGGAAGGATCTTGAATTAAGTCCTAATGTAAATTAAACTCTATTTCTACTAGTGACAAACTCACTGTATTTTCATATTGCAAGTGACTGTAACAGATTAAACTCGCCCACAGTATCCCAACTTCATGCTGTTCAGCTTCAATGTCCTAGAAACGCTGTATCTATATGGGATGTTTACACTGATGGAAATACAGATGGCAAAGAAATGCATAAATGCACATCAGCACGTTCTCCCTACCTTACTATTGACAGCAAACGGGACAATACTCTTCAAACCAGAGCTCTGATATTATAAGCAGTAAATGGAAAATAGCATTTCTACCCCAAGGCTTCTGGTACTTTCTACCTCTTCACTGTCCACTCAGCTCATTGTCCACATTGTCCATTTCAAGCTTCACCTCCCGGCACCACTTCAGAGCACTGTGTTACCCGACTGAACTTACAAGACTATTTAGACTTCTACTGTCTCAACATAACTCCATGAGTCCCATCTGGTTGTACAACAGGATTTCTATGGTGGCAGCTACTACATCACCTTGCTCCTATTTGAGCACGGCAGAGGGTTGGAGGAATAACTTGAAAGCCTGTCCTTCATTCAGGATTCTGCTCTCAGCTCGTATGCTGCAGAAAATTAAAACTGGCTTAAGGAAGCTGACTACAGTAACACAGGGAAACCTGATAAGGGAAACCCAACAGGTATACCATTAAGTTCCAACCAAATAACCAACACTCCATTATCCAATCAGCAGGTGCGCTTCAACTCTCTTTTTTTTCCAGTGGTTTAGTTCAACTCAAAGTAAGACTTTGTTCTTATCCAAGTTAAAAATTCAGAATTTCCTTCTTTAGTGTCCTTCCTTGTCAGCACTGAGTTGACAAAGGGTGGGGAAGGTCACATCTACGAGCAGGAAGTTCAGATCTGTTGACTATTGCCAACTTCAGCTGAGACATCCACGAATTACAATCTGTTTATGGGAAAACTAGGCAGAGGGGAAAGGAAATCACCTAAACTTTGCACAAAACAGAATCACAGCTAGAATAAATGATGTTCTCCTTTAAAAAAAAAAAAAGAAAGAAACAAAGAAACAAAGGAGAAAATTCTTCAGCAGCTGAATATCCAGACACATTAACTACAGTGAATTCTTAATTGGTGTTCCCATCCTTCCACAAGTCAGCAAAGTCTCTTCCCTGCAGTTCCGCCTCAGCAGTCGCAGAGATTTCAGAGCACAAATCACTAGCTCTCTCTCCACTGCTGCTCCAGACTGCAGCAGCAAAAACAGAAAGCCCACAAAAGGTATTGTTTGTTACATTCTTTTATTCAAGAGGAAGTAATATTATGCTTTTTTGCATAGGAACAGTGTAAGAGTACTAGATATTCCTTCAATAATGTGAAGTTATCATTCTCAGGGTACAAGAAATATTTTACATTTTCCCTTATGCCAAGTCGTGTGTAAACTAAATCCAATCAGTCAGGAATTTACTACTGCTTAAAAAAAAAAAATCCAGTGGGCCAGCAAGCAGTGATAAAATACTTGTGTTGTCCATTACCCTCAACAATAACATCATGTATCTCCATACTGCTTCGCACTTACAGGCTACAGAACAACTACTAACGGACCACATGGTACAGGGATAAATCACTGGGCTCTTCCTCCTTCAAAAATGTTTAATGTGCCCTGACATTAGTTTCAAGACACTACCTTAGCTCTGTGTTCATTTTATATTTAAAAAAACCAACCACAATAAAATATTAGAACTCTCATTAAACTAGCTAGGTAAAACTTAGAAGATGTGACAACCTCAGAAATCACTCATCTGCAGAGTTAAAAGTAAAAGTAATATCTTAAAAGTTATAAGCTTCATTAGATTTATGGGGCAAATCTCAAATTTTAACAGGAGAAAGACGCTAAATTAGTTAAACTGCAGAAACAATTCAGATGCTCACAAGCTAGCTGTGCAACAAAAATTTCCTCTAAAATTCCCCCCATCTAGGTGTAACTGGTATTTCAACCTTACATGAGAATTTGTAGTGCCCTGTATGTTAGGAACATTTCCTGAACTACCTCACGTCCCAGCAACATAATTAATACCTTTGTATAAACAAAAAAAGATGATGGCAATATGAATAAGTGTTTCATAGATGTGCTCAGCAGAAGGCTAATTTCTCATTTATGATTCATAACCTCATCTTAATTAGGTACTTCAACCGGTAGAGCACCTTGCTTACTTCCAGTCTTCAGAAATTATCAAACCCTTTGACTAAGAGAAATGACTCAGTAGTAGAAGCCTGAAATACTTATTTTCTAGTTTGGGTTGTTACAGATTAACTATTTTTTTCCTCCTGTGCTTTCACTGAATGTATGGCGAAGACATTTTAGCTCTACAGCAGAAGCACAACACAGCTGTCTGCTCAAAGTGCTTTCCATGAACTCTGACTCGAGCGGCTCTAACATACCACCCCGTCTGGCAGCACCAGCCCCGGCCTCTCCGATTCCATTTCTCAAATGACACAGGAACAGCACTAGAACAGGCAGTTCTGGGACCTCGGGCTCTTGAAGCACAAACAGAACCAACTTCACGTGCACCCCACCTTCCAACTACTAGATTTTCCTAGAAGAATTCAAAGTTGAAAAATAATTTCCATGCCAGTCAGTATCCAATTTCTCAACGCTCAAAACTAGCAGAAAATAAGACATAGGAGAAACTATGTTTTCATCTTAAATATTTCTTCATTCAACTCTGCAAGCTCAGAAGCAAATCCTGACTGTCAGTGAATTCTATCATTAAAGGAGAAAGATACCATAAAACAGTGAAATGAAACAGCTATCTATTTGCATTAGTCAGGGAGCTTCCTTATGTCAAGTTTGATTTTTTTTTCTTTTTGTGCAGGTGCACGAGTTTCCTTTTGCAACCACACCAAAGGCTTTGGTAGTCCAGGTACTCATCTACATCTTAGAAACATTAACAAGTAACAAACTTTTCTAGTTTTCAAAGTTGCATCATGAATTTTGGATATACTTTTTTTTCCCCCCTGCTATTCTTGCTCTCCATTGACACACTGATGAACCACAGATCTACCTCCTACTAGATTTCCACTAAGCTTACTACAAATTTTAAGAGCTCAAGGATTCCCTACGTCCTCTTTGCCTCAAAAAACATCATGGAATATGTCTCACTTTTGGAAAGCTGGAAGAAAATTTTGACTTCTACGAAGTGTTCTGTGGAAACTGCTATAAAATTTAAATGACAGCTTAAGGAGGAATGTTAAACATCAATTCAGCTATTTCACTACCCCAGTATGTTTCAAAGCAAAGACCCTAAACCAAGATGTCACTCTGAACATGTATTTTAAACAATAGAAAGCAGATGAATACTTTTGCAGAACAGTTCCATAGAAATTCAACAGAATAATAAAAAAAAAAAAAAGACAGGAAAATATTTCAACAGAACCAACTGTTGAGATGAAGAAGAGAAACACTGTTAGATGTACTATCAACTCTGGAGAAGTCAGAAAGAAGGGAAGAAATCAGGGTACAGAATCTCATCAGTCTCTAACAGTCCTACAGCATCTAAGGCAGACAAGCCATCCTACTGCATAAATTCCCAACTCAAAGAGATCTAGTTAAAAAAGGAACAAAACTCACTGCAGCTTTGCAGTGTTATCTTCCGTACGAAAGGCTAGAGCTTAGCAATTCCAGAATACTGAGAGCATGTGGAACTCTGAAAGATGGAGCTCTGAAAATAAAATGCAGCAAGAACTGCCAAAATCCAGGGCTTCGCGTTTTATCATCTGCACTTAACTGAAACAACTTCTCACATGCAAGTTGAAAATAAAATTAAGATAGTACTGCCTTTCCCCCTCAAATTCAGATGATATCACGGACAAGAAAGCTTAGCGTATACAAGGTGTAACAAGTTTCCGGCACTGAAATCTCATGAAATTATGCTGTTTTCCTCAAAAAGTGATCTTCCTGCTAGGTCAGCAAGCAGAAGGCCTACTCTGAAGCTCAAAGAAGAAGTTATATTGCACTCAAGTAGCCAGTGCTAGCAGTATAAACAGGAATAATATCCAAGGAAATTGTACCCACAAAATTACACGATGACCGCATTTTAATTTCTGAAGAAACAGAACTTCTGGTTAGTGAAAGCACTAAGCCAAACATAATTCACTGAATTTCAATTAAAAAAAAAAGAATAAAACACCTTTAAATTTACTACCAAATCTCACCATCTCCACAAAACTGCTTCTAAGACAGATACTACCAAAAGCAGCAGGCCAATAAAACAATGGCAGTCACTACAACCACAACCCACACAGGAATGCCGATACATGGATTTTTGTTGTTGTTGATGTCTAGTACCTAATTATATTTTCCATTTCTGTATTTGTTAAGTAAAATTTATTTGAATTCAAATAGGTATCTGTAAGACTAGAATTCAATTTCTGATGGTACACCAAGGCAGACAAGCTCAAGCATTTTAACAAGACTACATGCGCATACATCTTGCATATTGAAATTAAGAGTGCTCTAAGCAAAGTGTTTTAAAGTTATTAAATTAAGAGAAAATGTGCGCTGACTTTTCCTACATATTCAATTACCATTACACAGTTTTATGAGATCATACAACTCTGCAGACCTCCTTGAGTAAGAAGCTGAGCTTCAACACCGCACATCAGCAAAAATTATTAACAAGTACCTCGTTAATATAAACCTGAACAGTTTCAAGGAGACACAGGTGTGTGTTTCTTGTGATCTTAATTGGAGCCAAGAACCTGTGCAAAAACAAAAGGGATGCCTGTGATGCTCCTGGCTATCCCTACTCACCATACAAAGGTCCTAACTTTAAGTTATTACACTGCTACACTCTTCAGAAGTCTTGGTTTTGAGTTTGCACGAGATCATCATCAAAATATCTTGAGGACAGAGATGCTCACGTTTGGTTTTATCCCTTCAAGATCAACTTTTGCAAGCTCAAGAGTCGATACACTTTCATTAAGACTGAGATTAAGTCACAAAAACTTGGATAAATAATCAACAATCTTGTTTGGATTCGAATGTTTTAGTGCATGGAAACTGAGTTCTCTACAAAAAAAAATTAGAACAGCCTAGTAAAGCGTTAAGCTATAGAAGCATTCTATCAACATTGAGGAATTGATTTTGATACATTCCCATAGATAAGAGGAATAAAGGAACAAGCTAGGCATGTATATTAATATATAGCGGTTATAAAAACATTTCCATTTAGGAATCACACTACCCATTCCTGTAAAAATATCAGTACAACAGAAAGAAAAAAGGACAGGTGATGGAGACCAGACATTTCTAACATTGTTTTCCAGTACATCTTGGCACATCTACGAATTCAGTAAAATGGAAAATATATATGATACAGATCACAACCGCTACATGCTTGAAAAACGCTGGTACGGTTATTTCAGTGACAAACATTTACATAGTCAGAATTGTTGATGAAGAGAACACAGTAGTTGTTATGCTTTAGCGGTCTAACATAACATGAAGCCCTTAATTTTATGGTGTGTGGTGTGTTTTCCCCTTTCCAGGAACAGGCCAGACATAATTCCAAGCTATAATTCTTTTAATTCCAAAATGGTAAACCTGTAGAGGGAATACAGTCAGTTTAAGTGCTAGATGACCACTCCAACACAACTAAGCATCTGACTCTTAATTAAGATAATTAACTGCACAAGAAGCAGCCAGCTATTTGTTTTTTTTAAAAAGACTTGACAAGTAACTGCAATTAAAATTCTGGGACAAATTGGTGTCAGAGCTTCTTTAGCATTTTGACAATAATTTATCACTTGAAATTAATCAGTACTGCCAATATGGACAGGGAAAATAAATCTGACATGTTATGGCACTATTGGGTACGATCAAGTTTGAATTCTTGTTTACAAGCTTCTCTGTATAAAGACACTATCTTCCTGAAAAAAGGTGAAACAAACAAAACTATTCTAAAAACAAAATAAAACCTGTACTTTTTCTGCTGTGAAACATTTTGTCAGGCTCCTCCTACTAAAATTGACACATAACAAACCTTAATAACTATGTTATACTACATTATATACAACCTGATGTTGCTTCTACATTAAAGCAGATCACTTAAGATAAAGTAATACATACATCTAGCTGGATTTTACAATGGTTTTGAAACACACTAAACAGAAACCTTAAATGTCAACAAACAATATTAAAAAGGGAAGCAAGAACTTGCACAGGAAACTAAGGTGACAGAGCAAAGATGACGAGGTTAATTGGAGTGAAACTAACAGGATAGGAATAGCAAACATCACAGGTTTTAACAAGTCACAAGCTGATCAAGACCCTTACAACAGACACAGAGATATGAAGAGCTCCTCTTGCCTGTCTCCCACAACAAGGCTTCTTGTTTCAACTCCGAGGAAGAAAAGACTGAAAACACGGTCCTGAAGAGCTGCAGATTCCTTAAGTGGGCACTAAACAGTATGGCGAGGCCCAAGACAGTGGCTATAATTCCTCCCCCCACTCCACCCCTCCAAAAAGGGGCTAGATTCAACTCTTTCTCCAGCCCAACTAGATACCTAGAGGGTGAGGGGCCCAGCAGCCCGCCCTGAGGGGGTAGCGCAAACCCTCCTCCAGCTCCGAAGGGAGGAACAGGTTCGCCCCACCACACGCCCCGGGAGAAAGAGGAAAAGCCCCCAGGGTGACACAGCCCGGCCCATCCCGGGGAGAGGAGGGCCCAGGATTCTCTCAGTGCCCCGGGCACACCCGCGCCCAGACCGCCATCACCGCCCCCAGCTCCATCACGGCACCCCGCTCCGCCTCTGCCGCGGGGCGGTTTCGGCCTCCCGAGCCCCACGGAGCCTGGAGCCGCCCTACCCTGCCCGGCACCCCGCAGTCCGCACGGCGGGGTCCCGGAGCGAGAGCAGAGGGGCTTTACAACCCTCCCGGCTCCGGGCGGGGGCCGCAGCCGCCGCCGCCGCCTCCCCTGGGCCTGGGCCTCTCCCTTCTCCGGGCCATTTTGAGAGTCCGCCTCCGGCCTCGATACTCACCTCCCGCCGCCACCGCCCGCCGTCGCCTCCCCAGCTCTCGGTCCGCTGCTCTCCCAGCTCCTCAGCGGGCTCGGTCCCGGCTCTCCCCGCTCCGTCCGTCCCCAAACAGCCGCAGCGTCGCCCTCCCTCCCCTCTCAGGCGGCCATTTTCTGCTCCATTGTTACCAAGGAACGGGGGCCCGGAAGCGGCCGCCGGCAGACGGAAGTGAAGACGCTCGCGCCCCTGCGCAGGCGCCGCCGCCCCCTCCGGGGTGTGTGCGGGGGGCGGGGGGAGCGCGGCCCGGGGAGACGAGCCTGGAGGACCGAGGGGTAGAGCGGCCCCGGGGGCGCCGCCATTTTGAAGCGGGGGGCAAAGGCCGAGGGATGCGGCCCGGTGGCATGGAGGCCGGGTGGCCGCCCGCGGTCTTCACGGTCAACCGCTCAGCCCGCAGCCTGCTGATGCCCCGCGGGGATGCGGGGGGGAGGTGTCCCGGGCCTCAGCAGGGACCGCCTGTGGTGCCATTAGGGCGCGGCAGGATTAGGGCCTGTGTCCCCACCGGAGCCTGGGCTGTCAGTGCAGGGGCCATTTCACAGAAGCACAGAATGCTATGGGGTTGGAAGGGCCCTCTGGAGATCATCCAGTCCACCCCCCTGCCAGAGCAGGGCCACCCAGAGCAGGTTGCACAGGAACGTGTCCAGACGGGTTTTGAATGTCTCCAGAGACGGAGACGCACCCACCTCCCTGGTCAGCCTCTTCCAGGGCTCTGCCACCCTCACAGGAAAGAAGTTCCTCCTCATGTTTAGGTGGAACTTCTTATATTCAAGTTTGTGCCCATTTCCTCTTGTCACCATCAGCATTTCATCAGCACAGCGCGTTATGGTGATGCATTTTGTCATTGGATCAAATTTTTATACACTCCAACAAAAGGTACAGACCTTGTGCGTCTCCTCACAACCTAGCTGAACAGGAGGCCTGATGCTCAGTGAGGTCACAGCCACCAGGAAGCAGAACCATTGGGCAGAGGTGCCAGTGCTCGAGGCCAACAGTTCCAAAAGCCGATGAAAATACTGTCAGCAATGAGAGGTGTCTGTCAGTACGGACATTCACTCTCCTCACCCCTCACTGTGGCAGCATCTCCCCTCTGTGCTGGGTTTTCTCCCCTGCCTGACCTGGTGTCACGTTGTGGAACCATAAATGGGGAGAAAGATACAAGCCTGACTTTTAATGTAAATGAAGTGTTTTTAAATTTTCACGGATTAAATTTTCCCCTTCCATTTTGAGAACGGAAAAAAGAAAAATCAGGAAGAGTCAATTTAATGTCACAAAGCGATTCTGCAGTTTTAGTGAACCAAAATAGCTGTCACTGGGAAAAGTTGCCTTGTTCCTGACCCATGACAAAGGAATCTTCTTATGTCGACAGGGCTTCTGCCTCTGACAGATTCCGGTGGTTAGAGAAACCACATCCCCCGAAGAGAGAGACCCCGTGGCTGAGTGTGGATGTGCACTTTTTAATTTTTGGCAGACATCTTTGAAGCAGGCAAGAAAAAAATTAATTCCACTGTCAAACATCGATAATTCAGGGAGCAGATGATCGGCGCTACAATTGATCCACTTTATCATGGAAGGCCTTGTGTCGACAATTGATAAGGCCGCCGCCGAGCGCGAGTATTGGCAATTAGTAGATCAGCAGGACGCCCATCAGAGCGCTCCAATGGCAGACCTCAAAGAAACCAGAGAAACGGGAGGCGATGAGACTGTGCCAGAGTGATTTCTGCATGAAAGCGAATCCGATCTTTTTCTCCCCACCTTTTCTGAATACCAGGCAAGGTCAGAGCAGGATAAAAGTGGCTTTGTTATACACCAGTAACCCAAGCAGCAAAATGTTAGGGATTATCGAGCAAATGGGAGGTGGAGCATATGCTACTATTTGAACAGAGGGGTAAGATGATGGTTTAATGCTCCTGGAACGGCCTCTTGGTATTTTATGACATCTGACAAGTAATTTTGTTAGCTTTGGCTCTTTCTTTTCCCCTCAATAAAATACTTTTAATTGATTCAATTGATTTAATTGATGATGATGATCTTCAAGACCGAAAGTCTTGAAGATCAGCAAATGGCAGGCGAGAGCAATAAAAAGTGTTGTTCTTAGGGGGATGTTTGCCACTTTGCTGGGAGATGAACGCCCAGCGATGCGCAGAGATGGCAACTGGGTTCTGCTGATTCATGCCTTCCTGCAGTGGTTAAAACTTGTAGCTGAGGTCCAGGGCAGGCAGTGAAGGAAAAGTTCCTCCCTCAGTGTGATTTGATGGAGTTTATTTGCCTTCACAGGGTCAATCAGGTGCAGAATAAACTCTGATTTTTCAAAACCACTTAGTGGATTTCGGTATCCAGTTGACATTAATGACAACACTGTGCTCACGTGTTTCCTTAACAGCTTTTAAAAAAAACGAGGGTCCGTGTAGCGGTGTAGCTCAAAAAGCTTGTAGGGGAAAAAATCCAAAATCTATAGCAAAAGCATGGTGTAATTCATACTTAAGTGTTTTCAATTTGCTAATGTATGTATAGTGAAGGAGAATTACAACACTTTTCCATGGTGAGTTTAATGTCGTTTCCTTCAATGAGGGTAAATAAATTTGCTTTAAATCCCCCAGGGTCTTAAAAACTGGTTATTTGGAATGCAGCGATAGATGAGAAAAAATGTTGGGTTTTTTGTTTTTTTTTTCCCTTAAAAAAGATATTAAAATAATTTATTCACAATATAGATAAGTAATAATCCAAATGCAGTGAGGTGAGAAAAACCTGAATCTCTTGGGAGCTTCTAAACCTGAAGCAAAAAAATAAAAAGACCAAACAAACTCAAATCCTTACATACTCAAGTATTAGCAGAGCCAGGTATTGAGTGGGAAAGTGAAGCCAATTTACACTGATGTACCAGCCTGGCCCAAACTTGAGAGGAAACCTAAGGATGTTAGAGTTCCTAAGAGTCTAACTTGGCTCTTTTCTCCATCTCAGGCTCTGCCTGTGTTGCTGTACAAGAGGCCCTCTTCCTTGGTGGGCAGGTGGATGGAGGGTCCCTAATTTTGCACCTTACAGAGGCATTTCTAATAGTTTTCAGTAATTTGCTAAATTCTGATCGAGCTCTTGTTTGTCTGGCAGCGCTGTGCTCTTGGGAGAACTTACTCGGGTACTGTCCCTCCACACCCAAGCTTTTACATTCCCAGCCTGTTTGGGGAACAGACACAATCATAGAATCATTTAGGTTGGAAAAGACCTTTAAGATCATTGAGTCCAACCATCAGCCCAGCACTGCCAAAACCACCACTAAACCATGCCCCTCAGCCCCACGTCTATCCGTCTTTTAAATCTCTCCAGGGATGGTGCCTCCACCACTTCCCTGGGCAGCCTGTTCCAGTGTTTGACAATCCTTTCCACGAAGAAATTTTTCCTAGTATCCTAAGCCCCCCCAGTACAACTTGAGGCCATTTCCTCTTGTCCTGTCGCCTATTCCTTGGGAGAAGAGACCGACTCCTCTTGGCTACACCCTCCTTTCAGGGAGTTGGAGAGAGCCAGAAGGTCTCCCATCAGCCCCCTTTTCTCCAGGCTGAACACCCCCAGCTCCCTCAGCCTCTCTTCACAAGACTTGTGCTCCAGACCCCTCACCAGCTCCGTTGCCCTTCTCTGGACATGCTCCAGAACCTCAATCCCATCAATTTACACCTGCATTTCTAGTATCAGTCTCATGGTGGACCTTAAAGTGTGTTTGATGAAAGATGGCAATAGAATTAATCATTTCTAGCAAAATGTGTTCTGAAGGGGGGCTTTTGAGAGAAAGACAGTTTGTAGCTTCAGAACAGCTTTAAATCAATATTCACTCCAGGGAACAGTTGCTCAGGTTCCTCAGCATCCCCTGGTTCACGCTGGGTGCAGAAGCTGCCCCAGAGAGGGTTATCTGGAGATACATCCCCAGCCCAGCCTTTGCTTCTTCAAGGCAGCACGTAAACGAACAGTTGGATCCCTGTGGGGAAACTCAGTGTTTCTCAAAATACTGGTGCCGAGATCTTTTTGCTTGGTGCATTATTGCAGCTGATGCTGCAAACACGATTGCGGGTGGCCAACTAAGGAGAATACAGTTCTTCCAGTTAGTATTTTTGGCCTTTAAAAAGGCTGTTAACTAGAGATCTGGGCAGCGTAAAAGCAGTAATTTTGAGCGTACCCCCTGCTACCTGAGGTTTTAAATCCAGGCTGCTATTTGCTCTTTAAATTGACTTTATTTTTTCCTTAGCTTCTGAGAGAAAGTTGCGTACAAAGAATGCGATAAATGCAGGATGCGTAAAGTTCTGTCAAATGTGCTGGGTAAATGCACTGGAAAATAGAAATTCCTCAGGTTGGCTGCAGGTAACAAAAGAGATAAAGTATTTGGCTGAGTGCGTGGTAGATTTTTTTAACGTGCAAAATTTAAAAAATTAAATTTCTATCAAGTCTTAATGCTTCAGCCTTTCTCACGAAGACAGGCATGCCCAAATGATGCGCCCTGCATTCATGCTGGTGCAGGCTGAATAATGTGTGAGCCTGCTCAATTCCCCACTGTGTCACCTGAACCAAGCAAAAAACCTGATCAAAGCCCCTGAAATTTGGAAATTTTCCTTTAAGCACAGCACACTCGCTGTTCAGCTGAGCCTAACTGTACATAATGATGAAAGACACTTACTTAGTATTGGGTAGATGAGAAAAAACTTTTCTCCTGTAAATGTCTGGTGGAAACTTCGCAGAGTACACTTTGGCTCTTTGAGTCTCCTCGTCGCCTCTGTATCAGGATTTTTCCTATGCGGGTTGATCAACAGCAGTCTCATAAACCCTGTTCCATTGCCTCTCCTCAAAATGAGCAGCAAAAAACACCAACAAGTTGCTACACTCTAAGAAATGGCACAACTGGCAGATGCTACAATTGCCCAGACAGTCCCAATACTCTATTGGTGAAGAGTTCTAAAAGGGAGATTTTTTTTTTTTTTTTTTTTCTCGGTTCTAAGTGTTAAAAACACTCAAAGCTATTTTCCTTTTTTCTCTGTTGAGACAGAAAAACGAGTCTACTTGGTGTTACTTAGCTCCTGGGTATGAGTGTTCCCGCACAGCTCTCAAAGGCGAGAGCTAGAAACATCAAAACAAACGTGGGGTTTGGAGCCCATCCTTGAGCTCTGCCCAGAGATGCCCCGGTGCAGGACGTGGTGCAGGAGGCTGTGGAGCCACTGGATTTTATATTGCAGATACAGAGGTTTCCACAGCAAAATAAAAGAGAGTCCACCACCACCACCAAGCAAAGTTTGGAGATGTGTCTCTGAGGAAAGTCCTCAGTGGCCAATAAGGCCAGTTGGCCTGGCCACGCACAAGTAACCGTGGCCAGATTAAATCTGCTGTGACTATTTGTCTCCTAAAAAGAACAACAACTGGCAGGTTTGGGGGAAACTTTGCTGCGGAGAAGGTTGCACATTTTTGAAAGGAGGTTGGTTGCAGCTTTCCAAAACGTTTAATTCCTTCCCATTCAACACGCAGAAACTGTTCACGGTGCTGCCTCCACAGTTCCCCTTTTCAAATCTGACTCCCTCATACTTGTGTAGAGTAATGTAGGTAAGAGGTCTCGCTAATTAATAATTTTGAGAGGCTACTGAAACATTGTGGAAAGTAGGTTTTGTCGAGTTAACCGGATACTTTCCTGAATGTCGTGGTTTAAAGTAGTGGCGCTGATTGATAGAATAAACCTTCAGCTGGAAAGACACCTGGTCTTGCCTTTCACGCTGTTTTGATTGAGAAAGAGGAACGATGCAAGTCAATATGACAAATGTTAATTGGACTGAAAAACTTAACTGCTGGGTCTGCGAGCGTGATGGTTAAGTAGAAGCGTCGCTGGACGAGGCACGGCTCCCGTCCCATCGGTTCTTGACCCCACACTTAATGTGTGATCGTTGACCTATGAGAAAATAGACAATCGTTACTGGTCTGCAGGTGCACAGAAGTTAGGGGCAGGTCGCTGATACCAGACCTAATCTGGATCGCTTAATGAGCTGAGCTTAAGTAAACAACATGTTTTGCAGTGCTGCCAGATGTAAAAGTCCTCGGCCTAAGAATAGAGCGGGCAGCTGGACTGCGGGGCGGGTGAGAGAGTCATAGGAAACAGTGATTCAGAAGAGGAATAATCAGCTGAACGTGAGCCCCTAATGAGATGCTCTGCCAAGAGGAGCTAATGCTTCCGTGGAAGCAAAGAAGGAGACAGCAAGGAGAATAAGGGAGGCTTTATTACCTGTGTTGTGGGCTCCAGGAAGACTTCCCCGAGGGCTGGAGAACACACCTTCATGAGGAACGCCCGAGGAGCACAGTTCGTTAAGAAATAAAAGGTTAAGGGACACTATAAATGCAGTCTCTAGGGTTGCAGATTTTACACTACAGGGTTCTTTACCTGGCAAAGTGGTGTTTGGAAGCTGGACATCAAAATAGGTTGCTGTATGTTTTTAGCAGGGGGGAATGTTGTCCAGTGAAACAGCCCACCCACAACTGGCCAGCTGTGGCGGGGTCCCTGTTACTGAAAAATCACTGGAAATACTTAATGAGAATTATTTTTTTTTTTTCCCAAAGAAAACCCTCTAGTTTGAACAAGAATTAACTCAGAGGAATCCGGCAGCCTTCATTAGGCTGGGATTGGGAGCAGGTTATTAGAACAGCTCCTGCTGGATTTCTGCCGAATGAAGACGGGACCGCTATGGCTGCAGGCAGGGGGTGAAGCAGGCAGGCACCAACAGCCTGAGCTCCCAGGCAGGTGAAAAGGCCATTTTGAGCCATCTCTCCTCCCTTTTCAGGTTTAGGCCATATCTGTAACGAGCTGCAGCTTTCTAACACTCTTTTTCACCTGCGTAACGTTATCAGTGTGAGCCACAGCTGCCCTGAGCAGGACGAGCTGCCTGGAGATCAGCATTTGCAAAAAGTTGGCGAGGAAAACGTGCCTCTGACAGTTTTATTGTCGTGCCTTTTACTTTGACTCCGTGTTGCAAGAGCAAACGGGGAAACTTAAATGTGTTAGGAAGTGAGAATACCAGCAAGTAACGCCAGCTTTATTGCTGCCCCTTGGCATTTTGAAAGCATTGGGTGCCCGCTGGGTCTTGGTTATTGTTTAGGGGAAGCGAGGACTCTGGGCAGGCTTTATCTTTTCATTCATTTGTGTTGAGAAACCAGAATGGAGGGTTTTAAAGTGTCAAAGTCCTTAAAATGAGGGAAAAGAGGAAGTGGGAAACATAGGATGGTGTTGGAGGGAAGCGAGATCCTTCAAAGACATTTTCTTATTCAGAAAATATTATTCTAATTTAACACCCAAACCACTCACCAGTCCTTTGGGCAGCTCAAGTGAGTGTCAGTGCCTTTGGGAACTGCTTTCTGGTTAATCACGGGGTTAGCAGGGGGGGCACAGGGTGGGTTTCTGCCTCTTCTTTTTTTTTTTTTTTTGCAGCTGTTCCAACAGCAAATGCTAATTCCTCACTCGATGTTTTGCTCTTTCTGGGAATTTAAAAATAACTTGCCTAATGAAGCAGCGCTGAGCAGCTCATATGTCCAGACAGATAGGAGTGAAATGCTTCAGTTCAGAAAGCAAAGTCGTCCGTGGTGGCAGTGCCTTTGAACAAGTCCCCCAAGGCCCTTTTTCAAATAATCCCAGGTCTGGCTGAAATTAATGCAGGAAGAAATTCAGAGAAAGGCGGGAGGGGGGGGGAAGAAGGGGGAAGAATCACGTCAAAGGGCCTGGGACTTGGGAAGACATTTCTGGGTGAGCTGTAATCAGTCCCATCCTATGCCATCCCTTCAGCAGTGCCGTTTAATTACTCCGTTCCGGGCAGGGTTTGATGTATGTGTTCTATAGCAGGGACATCCAGAACATGAAAGAAAAATGTGGCGCTTACTGAATGCTTTCCCAAGATCAATGAAGATCCTTGTCCCTTGTTAGAGCAACGAGGAGCTGAGCACAGAGTGACAAAACTGCCTGTCTAAGGGCAGCCACCAAAGCACAAGCAGAGATGCTTATAGGCTATGGAAGTTTGCAGTTTCTCCCTCAAAACCGCCTTGTTTATTTACTCATTTTTGGTTTGCTATCCTCTGTACCCAGAGATCACCATCCCCATTTATCTTTACCCTGCAATGAGCACACCTGCCTCAACAGGACAGGACACAGGAGAACTACAAAGGGTGAGCATCCCTGTGTTTCCGAGAGTGGCTGCAAGAGTGACTACAAAAACAAGCTGGGCACGATGTGCTGGGAAGCAGAATTGCTATGGAAAGGCAGGCATGGGATCCAGGGGGGCACTTGGCTACTTTGGGCCAAGTCTGGAGTCGGAAACCCTTCTCCTGCCCAGCTCTAGCTGCCTTAGCCCTTTGGATTGATTGGCAACATTATTGTTTTCTTGTTCTTTAGAATTAAATCATTCACGGTCCAAGTCCTTGAGGTTTCAGACTTACTTCTGTGGGTGCCATAATGCTTATCAGAGAGGAAATACTACTCTTTCTAATATATCAATGCTAAAATCCTCTTTTTTTTTTTTTTTTTTTTTTTTTTTTTCCCAGCTCTGTGAATGATTCTTACATTCTTCAAATCAATTCTCATTTTTCTTTAATTGCTTCTGGCGCCCTTGGCACTGCTGAGTGACGGGGTCTGCACTCCAGCCAGGGAGGCTACCGGGGTAACTCAAGCAATCTCCTCATCTGCAAGAGAGGAAATTATCGATCCTAAAAGGCTGGTGGTTTCATTTGGGTAGAGAGAATGAAGAAAGCATCTGTCAGAAGGGTTTGCCAGGCAGAGAGTCATGCTACTAGCTATGTTAACCCTACAAAGAATGCAAGATATCCCTCATGTGCAGCATGTCTATGTGTTTTTATTGAAGTGTCCTCAGGAAATGCCAGCTCTAGAGTGCAATTCATCATTCCCATGAATCTTGCATCAAATACGTCATCCTGTAAAATGGTGAGATGAAGCCAAACCAGAAGGTTTGCTTTCCTTAACAGAAGGATCATGTGTTAACCTCAGCTCTGGGCTTGTGTCAGGGAAATGGAGGACTTCCCCCACTTTAAAAAATAGGAGCTTCTCTCCCTCTGTAGAGAATGATGAATTTAATCATCATTCTTCATCCTTCAACCAAGAACATGACCTGTGTGATATCCAGAACAGTCCAGGCAACAGCCTGGACTTAACCCATCCAGTTAAACTGGTGATTACTCCTTGCTCGACAACACGTGGAGAATCATCTGTCCTGTAGGTTAAAGCAGACTTTACAGCCTTGGCAGTAATTGAGAGATTTGCACCTTTCTGTTCTCAAATCCTAACCCTAACTTCAAGCAACCTTGACCAAAGCTGTACAGTGACTGTCTCACTTGCACTAGGACTTCCCAGATTCCATAATAAAACTTAATCCTCAACTCCTGGTTTCAGTAATCCTGGTATCATAACTTCAAGAGAGACTGGAAGCTTCTTCTCACCCTCCAAGAGAGAAATTCTCCTCCACTCTGCCCCCAAAAACCCCTGAGAGGGTTAAGTCTGTTCATGGAGAGTGTCTGTAATAGTGTAACCCATTCCCATTGCATCAGGGCGCCCAGCACCCATCTTCAAACAGAGCCAGGGCCAAATCCAGTACATCCTTCAAGAGCAGGACCCACCTTGTCACCAGGGGCAGAGTCCTTGAGGGACCTGGGGTGATGCTAAATCTTGGACAGAGCTCCAGGCACTGCTGGACAGACTCCTCTCCCTGAACATCATTCCAGGGGCTCATTCCAAAATCTCCGTAACCAACACCAGCATTGGGAGATGAAGGAGGGATAAATTCCTTAAAAATAACCCTCATGGTGTTGAATGATGGGATTAAGCAGGTTTCCTGATTCTTCCCCTTGGTATTGAAGTGTCCTGTTTGTCCCTGGTTTCAGTCCTGCCCCCTCCCTGCCCTGTCCTGGGCACCCTCCTCTGCCTCCGACACGCCACCGCTTCAGCAGCCGCCTGCCGGAAAAATGTGCCCTTATCTCTCCGTCTGCAGTTTACACTCAGTCTCTTTATTTTCCTTCATGTAATCATCAGACATCTCTGCGTTTCATCGTGATAAATACCAGACTGTTGAATCTCTGGGGCTGCCAAGAAATGCATCTCGGCATAGCACAAATAGAGCTGCTTTTTTTTTTTTATTTTTTTTTTTTTAATTTCCTTCCTTTAGTTTAGCATTTATTCCTGCTATTGTGGTCCTTAGAAAGATAAGTAGGGCTGCATCTTGCTAGCAAGTTGCTCCAAATACATTAGATGAAAGAATAAATAACGTGATGTACCGAAGGCTATGAGGACTAAATATATTATATTGAGATAGTCAAGCAAAGGATGTGATAATGTGCTATTCATTATACAGGTGCACCAGTGCTCACTACAGGATCAAATTAAATTGACTCATCTGGAGGTCATGTACCTGCTACGGCTCAGAATTGGCAGAGATTTTCTTCCCTCTGTACTGAAACAGGAGCACGTCAATCACAGCCCTGGGCTCCAAATGAAGGTTTCCATGATCACACTGGGTTGCACGGGATAAAGCAGGGAAGATCCTGGTCACCACGGCTTTGCTGCCACATCTGAAGGCACCTTTTCCATTCCCACTTTTTTTCATGCCATAGGTTTCTCTCGCCCCTCCTCTCCAAGATGCTAGAAGGCGTGCAATGTGCAAAAAGATAAGCAACGCGTGGCGTCTGATAGACAGGTTGGTGTGTCGAGCACCACCCAAATTACCTGCTCTAGATCATCATCTGGAGGGACGTTTGGTGATGCTGAGCCATGCTCTGAAGTGGTGATACCTTGATAGGCAAAACCAACTCGCACAGTCGGTGCCCGTTGGCTGCTGCAGCGACTCGTGCTGTGTTTTCAGGGCTCAGACCAAGCTCTTGGTGTGGCTCCTGTTTCCCTTGATACCTTCTCTGCCAGCTCACAGCCATGGCCTTGAGACACTGCTCCCGCACAACCCAGCTGTAAAATATCTATCTTGTGCTCCAGAGAACACATCCCTTAAGTACTTTCCTCTTTGCAAGCAGATTTGCTGTCTGAAGCTGCCTTTACAGCCACCCACCCCTATTGTTATTTCCATTAAGAGGCTGGAAGCCTAATCTTGCATAATCATGCAGTCTGGGAGATCTCTAAACAAATTCTGTTGGTAAAGAGAAAAAAGATACGCAGGTATAGACAGGAAGAGGTGGAAGTGTCTCTTACGCTTCGTGCGGGAAGCAGAGAGATGAAAGATGCAAAATTCCCCAGAAACTCACTTCTTTTTGTTGAAGTCCTTCTGTCCCCCAGCGACAGGGATCAATAAGAGCCCGCGATGTCATTTTGGCTGCCTGGGTCATCTCCCCGGGTGACTCGTCTGCAGGAAGGGTGCTTGAGTGGGTACCATCTAGGTGTATCTGCTGGCTGGTCTCTCTCCGGATGACAATTGCTTCCCCTTCTGCATTTTAAGATGTCTCAGTATATAAACTTTAAAACAAAAATCTGGTCAGGGCTTGTGATACCGTGTGGTATCACACAAAGGGACAAGGGGACGTTGATTTTGGTGTCGTTCAGCTTTTGGCAGCCCAAGGGCAGACCTAAGAGTGCCCCTCGGTGACTCAAACTTTGCCTTCCCAATGCTGCTGGGGAAACAGAAAACTAGCCACTTGTTTGCATTAAACTTGTTGGAGCTTGGTATCTTTAGAATCCTTTAATTTTTCCCCAATTAGATGAAATTTATCACAGAGTTCAAAAATTATGGAAATGGCCCAAAAGACAGGCTGGTGATGCAGTTGCAGAAGCTGGCTTTCCTTAGGAAATCAGCTTGAAAACCTTAATGATTGGAGAAATGGCCTCACAGCCCATTATTTAGTGGCCATTTACATTTCAAGGTCCCCGTCTCCAATGAGAGAGAGAGGATGTTGGAAGCTTTCTCATAATTAAAGCTTATGAGCTGGAGACTCATTTTTAAGGTGCCCCTTTCTATTGATCTTTAATGTCACTTTAGAGGTTATAACTAATAATATTAGATTTTAATCAACTCGGATTTGGTCGTGGATGCTACTTTCAGCTGGAGAAACTGAGTTAACTGCCTCTTTTTCCTATTTATATTTTAACTGCATTGTGCGAGAATAAAGTCACATCTTCATTCAGACAGAATTAGTCATTTACTTTATGTAGAAATCTCCAGCATGTAGTAATCTCACCCGTACTCAGCCAAGCAGGTAAGCACATACTGAAGTCTACAATTAAAATCCTTAATTAAATCCTTAAATTAAGCACATACTTAAATGCTTTGCTAAAGAGGGATATAATCTCCAACATGCTTAAGATAAAGTGTGTGTTTAAGTGCTTTATTGAACCAGTGCTGTCGCTGCAACACAAAGTATATTTGTGAAGCAAAAGCTGCTATAGGTGTAATCCCCCCCAAAACTGTGATGTGACGAGGGGAGCCTGGGTGTATTTATCAACTTAAACCACGTCACCTGATCTGACAGTTTGCACCTGGAATTTTATGACATGGAAAATAACCACAGAACCACACAATGCTGTGGGGTTGGAAGGGACCTCTGGAGATCATCCAGTCCAACCCCCTGCAGAGCAGGTCAACTCAGAGCAGGTCCCACAGGAACATGTCCAGGGGAGTTTGAATGTCTCCAGAGAAGGAGACTCCACCACCTCCCTGGGCAGCCTCTGCCAGGGCTCTGCCACCCTCAAAGTGAAGAAGTTCCTCCTCATGTTTAGATGGAACTTCTTATGTACAAGTTTCCATTTCCTCTCGTCCTGTCCCTGGGCACCACCAAAAAAAGCCTGGCCCCATCCTCCTGACACCCACCCTGTCAGTATTTATAGGTGTTGATCAGATCCCCCCTCAGCCTTCTCTTCTCCAGACTAAACAGACCCAAGTCCCTCAGCCTTGTGTCCCAGAACACCTTCGGATGCGGTTGGTTGGATGTTGGTTGCCAGCTGGGCAGAACGTGGAAGTGTAACACGTTTAACACAGAATAAATCTGTAAGATTTGAGGTTATTATTCTTCACCCCAGGTCCTGCTTGGGAGGGAGTGATGCTGCCTGCCTGTGGCACCAGGCATTTGGCTGTGGCTCGGCGGGGATGGACCAGGAGCCTCGTGCTGCATCCATTGGAACCCAGGGATGCAGGATGGGTCCGTCCAGGCGCCAACCAGAGGGTGCTGCAGAGCCCCCGGGCACTCTCACAGGCCTCCTCAGTCACTCTGCCCAGAAACACTGCCTTTGCTAAGTTTGAAATATATTTAAAATAATATATGAATAACCAACACAAAGCGATTCCCAGGTTGTTTGGGTTTTTTTGGGTTTTTTTTTTTGCCTTGGCTGTTTTTGCACAGAGAGAAAAATACATCCGCAATTTAAACTCATTACCTGACACCCTCTAGAGGCCTCCAGCCTGCAAACGCTTCAGCACCAGCTAATTTTATGAGAGTATTCCCACCTTGTGCTAACTCGTTTCAGCTAATGAACCCAGGAGGGCCAGTGGCACGCGTGCCCCGGGCTGGTGGCCGGGCTGTGCCAGGGCTGGCGGCGCAGCGGGGAAGGGCTCATTAGTGAGACAGACACGGGCTTGGAAAAAAAAATAGAGTTTTTGAGTCCTCGAGATGCGACGTTCCCAGCTCGGGGAAAGGCTCAGCAGAGAGAACAAATGGTGCCGCAGCCCACCCTGCCTTTTTCCTTTGGGAAATGGCTGGTAAAAAAAAATCCAAGCAAGGTTCCAGCATGGCATACGCTTGGCAGAGCTCGGGCTGCAGCATCTCTCTGGTGCTGGAGTGCCCGTCCCTCCGTGCAAGACCCTTTGGACTGGATCCACACCGTGCCTAAACGCTATGTGTGCAGCCCTGGCACTTCTGCCCCTTTTGGAGTGGTTTTTGCAGAGCTCACTGGGCAGTTTAACAAAGTTTAGGTGCTGCTGGGTTGTTTTTTCCCAGCACAGCTTCTCTCACCCTCCAGCTTCTCAGCTTTTAGCTTGTGGCAAGTCTTCCCCTGGCGTGCTGTGCAGGAAAAGTTGGGTTATATTAAAGCAAAAAACCCAAGCAAGGAAATGTAGAGTGAAAGCTCAGCTCCTGGGCCCCTGCTCTCCCTGGCTGAGCCCCAGACACTGGGCTAGTAGCCAAGGGGGAGCTGCACAGCTGAGTAGCCCATCCTCAGCAGCGGGGGGGGGGATGCCAAGG
The DNA here is from genome assembly GCF_001431845.1 of Calidris pugnax. Lineage (NCBI taxonomy): Eukaryota > Metazoa > Chordata > Aves > Charadriiformes > Scolopacidae > Calidris > Calidris pugnax. The sequence goes on from NW_015090995.1 coordinate 821,398, forward strand.
AGCCCGTCACCGCAGGAATGCTCCCCAGGTGCTGCTCCGGGAAACTGGTGCCCAAACCCACGGGGGGTTATCGACGGCATCATTAAAGGGGGTGAGAAACACAGCCCCACCACCCGGCTGGCAATCGAAGCAGCTCGATGTTGTCGTCGTCCAGGAATCTGAGAGGCTGTGTTTGAATTCCCACCTGGAATTGGGATTGGGATGAGCTTTGTGAGCGTGTCTGGATGTGGGCAGACCTGTGCCTGCCAACGGCTCCTCTCCCTCTCCTCTCCCTTTCCTCTTCCTCTTCCTCTTCCTCTTCCTCTTCCTCTCCTCCCCTCTCCTCCCTCTCCCTTCCCTCCCTCCAGGAGCCCTGGATGGCAGGAGGGGCAGAGACGTGAGGAAAAGCGATTTAATGCATCCCATGCAGCGGTGGAGGGGCAGGGTCCCTCCCGCCACAGCTGCGGGGGCAATTAGGATGGGTATTAAGGTGGCTTTGAGTCAAGGTAGAGCAGCGTAGCCTTTAAGCTCATCATGGTAAGCTCATCATGGAAAATGCTATAGGGAATAGATTCCCAATCTCATTCCCCCCAGGATGCGTGCAGGGGGGGGCTGCGGGCAGCGTGTGTTATTTGCCTCCCCACCTCCCCGCTCTTGCTCCTTCGTTAACCGGGAGGAGCCGGTTCCCAGGTGGAAAAGCCACCGTGCAAAATCCTCCCCAGGGTGGGCGAAGCTGCTCTGAGCGTCCCGTGGAGTCGGCTGCAAAATTTATATTCCAGGCTTCAGGCCTCAGTGGGGGCAGGTGGAGCACGAAGATGGTTCAAGGATTGGAGCGTCTTCCTTATGAAGAAAGGCTGAGAGAGCTGGGACTCTTTAGTCTGGAGAAGAGAAGGCTGAGGGGAGACCTAATCAATGCCTAGAAGTACCTCAAAGGTGGTTTGAAGGAGGAGGGAGCCAGACTCTTTTCAGTGGTTCCCAGTGAGAGGACAAGGCGCAACGGGCACAAGTTGGAACATAAGAGGTTCCACTCAAATATGAGGAGAAACTTCTTCACGGTGAGGGTGACAGAGCCCTGGAACAGGCTGCCCAGGGAGGGTGTGGAGTCCCCTTCTCTGGAGATCTTCAAGACCCACCTGGATGCTCCTGAGTAACATGCTCTGACAAGCTCTAGGCAATCCTGCTTCAGCAGGGGAGTTGGACTAGATGATCTCTGTGGTCCCTTCCAACTCTAAAAAATTCAGTGAAAATTCAGTGAAAATTCAGTGAAGCGAGGGCCAGCGAGGACAGGCTGGTGGTAGCCCTGTGGGTTTGTCCCCAGCTGGAGACACAGCTCCCGCGGGCAGGACGGAGAAGCCGGCGATATTAAATTACATCCTAATGAAAATCTGACTCTGCTTTCATTCACAAGGACACAGGGCCATACGCAGAGATGGGTGATGGCTCATCCAGAAGTTATGAGCATTTTAATTATATGTGCATATAATATAAATGCGTTAGACAAACACAAACCCACTTCCACAGGGCCCGTTCTGTGGCGTTACCCAGGTATATGAAGGCTCCGCGGCTTAATTAAATGTGTTTTGTTTGGGTAAAAGATGGAGACTTTATACAGCTAACAGCTGCCTTATTTTATAGGGTGGTTTTAACTGTATTTTTTTTTTTTTCAGTGTGGGAATTTATCCCTTTAAAGGAGCACTACCGTGATGAAACCTCTGCCTTTTAAAACGCTACAAAGGTAAGACCGTGCAATTCAAGCGGAGGGTAATTTTAACCCTGATTTACCCTTCCCAGCTGGACTGTTTGTCTTCTTTTTAGTACTTTTCTTTGCCGAGGCAACGGCATTTCGGTTGTAGTCCCCAGCTCCGGCTCGCTTTGGTCCCACCTGAAGGCTGTAGCAGGGGCTGCCACATTGATCCTGCTCCAGCTTCAGAGGAACCTGCACATCAAAACTAGCTCCCCTGGGATTTGAGAAGCAAATCATTAAAACATCTATTGATGGGCTTTCCCACTAAAGTACAGCCGGAACCAAAACGACTCGAGTCCCTCTTTTCAACACCTTTTCTAGAGCCACAGTTTTTGTACAAACGACGTCAGAAGATGAGGGTTTGTTGGAAATCAGGAGGACCGGTGCGATGGTGTCCTACAGAAGGGCAGCGCACGAGCTCCCTGAGCTGGGGCTCGTCTGGAAAAGCAAAGGGAAGAATTTCTCTTTGGAAAGGATCAGCGATGGATGAATATGGAAATGCACAGCTTCACTCAGCTCTGCAGGAAACCACCGACCCAGGAAGGCCCTGGATGGGAGCACTTCCCAGCGCATCCCTGGGATGGTCCCTTCCATCGAGCCACGCCTGGCATCTTTCCAGCTTTAATTACCAAAGGGAAGCAGGCAATAGCATGATTTTGGGGAAGCAGTGCTTGTCTGAAACCTACATTTGTAGGGAGCTCACAGCAGTACCGGGTTGGCTTTTGGGGATCATTTTCCACCCCCTCGCCAAGAGATCTGGAAGCAGCTGAAGGTGCTGAACTGAATTAATTCCCCTTCCTTCACTCCTATCAAAGTTAAGCACTAATGAAAAGAATGGTAATTAAAAAAATATATATATACTTTTTAAGGCATTTTGCACATGAAAACAAAGAGGAAGATGGTAGCACTCAGTGCTTTCACTGCACCCACCTGCTCCTTCCCAGGTAAAGGCCGGGCACCGAGCACCTCTGGGATGGGGACGGGGGGATGGAGACCCTGCTCCCTCCGGGCACCGGCTGGGAAGGGTCCCCCTGCCCCATCGCTGCAACCGGTAACTCTGCCCATTTGGTGACGTTTCCATTTCTCAATTCAAACCAGCCACACTCCTGTAAAGCAGAAGCCATCCCAGCATCCCAGCGCTTCTTCCCGTCCGCAGCCGCGCCTCCGTCTCCGACGCGCTCCACGGTAACGAGCATCAGCCCAATTAAGCCACGGGGCTGGGATCAGGAGCGTGCACGGAAGGGGCAGCCAGACTGAGCCTCATCTCTAGCAGCAAATTGTTTAAAGAAACGATTCCTAAAATTCAATAAACGGCAGTTTTAATTCCTTCTTCATATATGATCTTAAAATGAGATTTTTAATTTTTTTTATTTATTCCATAAACAATATAACAAAACTCAGCAAGTTAACAATATGACGTTTTCACCATACAGAGTCAGTCACAAATATTTAAAACCTTTGCAACAAGAACAACAAAACCCAAAATATTACAAGAATAATTTACAAGAGGATCTATAAAACAGCAAAGCGCTCACAAATTTTCCAGTTTCCTTTACACAATATCACTACACTCTTTCACAACATTTCTTTTTATTACAAAATTCCCAACAAAAGTTTAATTTTTTTCTTTGTATTTTGGTTTTTAAAACCAGAAACTTTTAAGTATACATCCTTTTATTAACACCCGAAGGTGCAAAAAAAGGGAAACCTCACACATACAAACACTTCACAGCACTTTTCTAAGAAAAATATACACTTACAAAATATTTTACAAATTGGCACACTTAAAAATATACAAGATTTTGTAGGCGTCTTAGAGTGATCCTTAAGAATTATACTTCAATTGACTCTACAGAATATTTATAAAGCTTATTCTAAAAGAAAAAAGGCAAATCATTTCCAAACATGTTAAAATTGCAGTGTAAAATGTGGAACAGAAATGGATATGTTACATTCATAAAAAGGGCCATTTAATAGTTCTTAAACGCTCGAGGAGGGGGGAGGGGGGAATAAAAGTTTTCTTTAGCACCATAAAACAGGAGCAACTTCCTAACGAGGTGCCTCTAGTTCTATGGAAGGGAACTCAAGGAGCAGTACATTCACATCTCTGGAGGCAGCAGTCGAGGTGCCCCGGCCGGCGCCGCGGGCAGCGGAACAGAGCAGCTCCTTGGATTTCTACCCTGCTTCCCACCGGGAGTTAAGAGACAAAAGGAGTTTTAACTGGTACCTTGCTTTTTTTTTTTTTTTTTTTTTTTCGTGTGAGAGTGTGTTATGTGTCTGGGTGGGTTGGTCTAGGTTTTAAGTCTTCCCTTTGTGCTTTAGAAATGGACGTTTGTCTGGCTAGCGGAGGGTAGTGGTGAATACCCATTTTACTTCTGGTTTCCTTTCGCACCGAGTGTTCAAAGGCTCAGTAAACGTGTCTGGCAACCCAAGCATCCTGCGAGATGGAGGGCATCCTCCTGCTTTAGATCCCAATTCCCTTAGATGGCTGTTACTCCACTGTCATTAGTGTCACTTGTTTACCTGAGAAACAGATTTGAAAAGCCTTGCTTCTACCACAGACATTGTAACTTTGTTTATTTTTGTATTCTTTTTCCTTTTTTTTCCTTTTTTTTCCTTTTTTTTTTTTTTTTTTTTTTTTTTTTTTTTTTTACATTATTTCTCAACGCTGAAGAGATAAAGAGGCACATTCTCAAATAGATGTCAGCGCCTTGAACCGTGCAACTCCCACTGGACCCCCTGGGAGCTGCACAGGCAAAGTCCAACACACCGAGTTGAGAAACTAAGACCGAGGGCCTGATCCTGCACCAACTGAAGTCCACGCACCTGATCCTCTTCTCACTTACACTGACTTCAAGGGAGTTTGTTGGGGTTTTTTTGGGACTTAACGCCAACGGAAAAGGAAAGCACTTGGGGAGCAGGAGCCCCCGGGAGCCAGCTCCCATCCAAGTGGCTTTGCTCGATTGGGACCTTCAGGAAAGAAGAATATGGTCCAGCAGGTAAAGGATGAAAAATGCTTAAAACATCTTTATTTTGGTTCCTGGCTCATTTGAGCCGTAATGCCGACAAAAATAACCGCAATCCTTAAAAAAAGCAAGCCGGGTGGGAATGGTTTTGGCAAAGCAACCACTGCCGGGCTGAAGCCAAACTTGGCTTTTCCTCTGGGCGCAGACCTGGCCGGGGCAGGACAGGGCATCACCAGCCAGGGACAGCCCTGGGTGCCACCAACCTCCTCCTCCCAAAACACCTGGGGAAATCCGGTCTGCAAGTCATGATTCTCGAGCTGTTTTTTTCAAAAAAATCCCCTTCTGCTTATAAAAAGGAAAGCGAGGTGTAACCCTGGTAAGACTTTTTTTCAAAAAAAAACCAAAACACCCGATTACTAGAATCCCCATCACTGATAATATTTCTATTTACAAAACCTCTATATGCAAGTACCTCTCGCCAAACTATGGCCATTGGGGTGGGCTGGCTACTGCTAGGTCGCTGTAGGGGTTTTTTTCTGCAGGACATCATCCCTCCACACCACATAGTTGATGCAGGGAACCGGGTGCTTTCCCAAACTGCAGGAGACCTGTGCTCCTGCCCCTGCTCCCAGGCATCATCTCCTGCCTCTGGCTTGGAGGTGGAGCGAGAGCCAGGGCCTCACCCCGAGCTGCCCCCCGTTGTTCTCCTCTCAGATGGATTTTTATGACCTTCCTTTGTGAGCATCTGGTTTCTGCTTCCTAATTTTCCTGCCGATTACAAGCCGCCCAAACCACAGTGTGCCAGCACCGCGGGGCGCAGGAGAGCGGCATCACTGAGACTGGTCCTCTCATAGGGCACCCAGTGGGACACCTCTAGAGTAGGAGTGAAACCAGATGAAGTAGAAAAGACTTTAAGAGATGCTGTGGAATAAACGTCTTTTGTCTGGCTTGGGTTAATCACCCTGAACATTCAGGAGCCCAACGAGAAGATGGGAGAGGAGCCTGGAAGTCTATGAGGACTCAGCAAGAGGATAAGCCAAGATGGGAGCCAACATGGGGAAGCACGGGGTGGGCAGGGATGGATGGGACCAAGGTCCCGGCCCTTCCACAGCTGGGAGCAGCGCCGTGAAAAACAAAAAAATCACCAATTCTGAGAAGAAGGGCAAGTGGAAAAGGGGAGCTCGTATGGCAAGGAATGAGGAAAAGTGGGAAGTGATGAAAACCTTGAGGTAGCGATAGGCGGGCGGAGATGAATTTCAGGAAAGCAAACTTCCAGCTCTTCCAGAAGTTCGTCAATGGGACCCTCTGGGAAGCTCCTGTCAGGGACACGGGAGCAGGACAGAGCTGGCAGAGCTTTAAGGATGCTTTCCAGAGAGCGCAGGAGCACTCGATCCCCAGTGTAAGAAGTGAGAAAAGGAAGGCAAGAGAAGGGCATGGCTGAGTGGAGACCTGCTGGTCAAACTGAAGGCCCAGAAGGAAATGCACAGGCAGTGGTAGAAGGGACAGATGTCCTGGGAAGAGTGTAGGGATGATGCTCGGGTGTTGGGATGGGAGCAGGAAGGCCAAGGTGCAGCTTGAGCTAAACTTGGCGAGGGACACAAAGAATAATAATAAGGGCTTCGACAGGTACGTCAGCCAGAAAAGGAAGGAAAAAGAAAGCGTATCCCCTGATGAGCAAGACTGGCAAACTGGTAACGATGGATGAGGAGAAGGCTGAGGGACTCAACAACTTCTCTGCCTCAGCCTTCACCAACCACCTCTCTCCCCACATCTCAAGTGGATGGACCACAACTCGGGGAGCAAAGTCCCTCCCACTGTAAGAGAAGATCCAGTTCATGACCACCTGAGGAACCTGAAAATACAGAATTCTATGGTACCTGATGAGATGCATCCCAGAGTGGTGAGGGAACTGGTTGACGGAGTTGCCATGCCACTCTCCATGATATTTGAAAAGTCATAGCAGTTGGGTGAAGGTCCTGGTGGCTGGAAAAAAGGAAACACTGCGCCCATCTTTAACAAGGGTAGAAAGGAGGACGCTGGGAACTACCGTTCATGACCACCTGAGGAACCTGAAAATACAGAATTCTATGGTACCTGATGAGATGCATCCCAGAGTGGTGAGGGAACTGGTTGACGGAGTTGCCATGCCACTCTCCATGATATTTGAAAAGTCATAGCAGTTGGGTGAAGGTCCTGGTGGCTGGAAAAAAGGAAACACTGCGCCCATCTTTAACAAGGGTAGAAAGGAGGACGCTGGGAACTACCAACCTGTTAACCTCACCTCTGTGCCTGGGAAGATGACGGAACAGATCCTCCTAGAAGCTGTGCTGAAGTACATGGAGGACAGGGAGGTGATTTGAAACAGCCAGCGTGGCTTCATCAATGGCAAGTCCTGCCTGACCAACCTAGTGGCCTTCTACGATGGAGTGACTGTGTTGGTGGAGAAGAGCTACGGTTGTTGTCTATCTGGACTTCTGTAAGGCCTTTGACAGAATCCCTCACAACAGCCTTCTTTCTTAATCATAGAGATATGGATTTGATGGGTGGACTGTTCTGTGGATGAGGAATTGGTTGGAAGGTCACATCCAGAGGGTAGTGGTCAACGGCTCAATGTCCAGATGGAGATCGGTGACAAATGGTGTCCATGGCGTCCCTTAGGGGTCTGTACTGGGACCTGTACTGTTTAGTATCTTCATCAATGGCAAAAACAGTGGGATCAAGTTTGCAGATGACACTAAGCTGAGTGGTGCAGGTGACAAGCCTGAGGGAGGGGATGCCATCCAGAGGGACTTGGGCAAGCGCAAGAAGTAGGCCCATGTGAACATCATGAAGTTCAACAAGGCCAAGTGCAGGGTCCCGCACCTGGGTCAGGGCAACCCCTGGTATCAGTCCAGGCTAGAGAGCAGCCCTGCCAAGAGGGACTCAAGGAAGAAATTTTTTTAGGATGAGGGTGGTAAAACACTGGCCCAGGTTGCCCAGAGAGGTGGTAGATGCCCCATCCCTGGAAACATTCAAGGTCAGGTTGGACGGAGCTTTGAGCAACTTGGTCTAGTTGAAGATTTCCCTCCTTAGTGAAGGGGGGCTGGCCTAGATGACCTTTAAAGGTCCAGCCCAAACTATTCTATGATTCTATGACTCTAAAGTTCAAAAGGAAGGAGGGCAAATAGTTGGCTCAAGGCAATTTCTGAATTTTGGGGTCAATCAGAAGAGCGATCACTTTTTCAGACAGAGAGAAGGGCCAGTGCCACACTGGGAGAGATCTGGCTCTTTAACATCTCCCTGGTCAGAGATTTTTGGCAGGGCACGGGGTGACCAGCGAAGATGGCAGCGAAATTGGAGCAGCAGAAGGACTGAAGGAGAGAGCAACAAGGCAGCTGGTATTTGTGATTAACACTGTCCTGACACATCTAGCTGGGTATTCATGGATTTCTAACATATAATAAAATAGTCGATACGTTTTATGCCTTATCTTCATGCCCTATTGCACATTTCTCAAATGCAATAAATATTGCTATCTGGTTCAGTACCAGGTATTTATTACGAGTCCCATATTCATCATACGCGTAAGGAGCACAGTGGAGGCCAGTCGAAATGTGCTTTCAAACAACGGTTCTGGGTCAAAAAAAAAAGGGCCGTGCAGCATCCCAGCCCTGGACCTGACCTGTCTCCATAGGAGCAGCCTGAACATCTGAAAGAAGGGAGCCGGCAGCCCCTTTGTCCTGCAGCATGTGAGGAATGCTGGAAAAAAATGGGATACACCAACACCACGGCGGTGGCCAGAGCTTGTAGTATCTGATGACCCTACGGATAGAAAATACAGCTGCTGGGGAAGCAGGGGAGAGCGTGGTGGCTGCAGGCAAGGTGAACGCCCAGGGATGGAGCCCTAGCACAGCTCTCCTCTCCAAAACAAATCCTGAGCATCTTCTGGATCTCCCTCCTGGAGCCAGAGCCGGGGCGGGATGCAGCAACCTGTGGGGTGCCCAGGGACCGCTCTCATCCGGAGCAACTCGCTCCGGGCAACGCCAACGCTTCAGTTTTTCATGGAATAAACAAACTTCTAGGACGGTTTTCAGAATTACGATTTTTTTCAGAGTTCCTTCTTTCCTCTGGTAAATAAAACGCAACGCAATTACTGTGCTGTTCTCCCCGGGATTGCAGAGCTGAGCCCAAGCGACACCTCAAGATCTGCGAGCGCCGAAAACACTTCGATTCTAAAATCAACACTCTGCAAATCCACTTCAATTTGAAGTGTTCAGTCTGCTTTTTTGTTTTTTTTTTCCCCCCTAAATTAACGTAAAACAATTCTGCTGTTTTCCCTTGCGCGTGGGCTGAAAAAAACCCACCCTTCTTGTAAGGAAACCCCAGTCTAAGTCCTGTCCTCTGCAAAACACCACCTCTACGCTCCTGACCGTGCCGAGAACGGGATCTGCCCCACTGCTATTAAGGCTCCTCTTCCTCATGGTTTTCTATTGCATAAACGTGTCCAAGCCTCGCGTCCCTCTGCTCCCAATAGCTCCCAGTTAGCAGGGCTCTTGCATATCAAGGTTTCGTTAAGAAATCAGCAGCAAAATGCACAGGCTCTCAGTTGCACAAGGAAAATAGATCTTTGTTGGGTTGGTTATTCTCTTGGAGGGCGAGGGTGTGGTGAGTAGGGTTACAAATAAGGCCTTTTTTTTGAGAATACATTTAGCATTCAATACTTAACGCTGTCTTAATAAAAGTCCAGTCAGGTATGATCCGGCCCTGATCGATCGGTGAGATCACAAATAGCTCCGTGGTTTCTTGGTTGTTTTGTTTGTTTGTTTGTTTTTTTCTCTCTTATCTTATGAACTGAATGAAAGAAAAGGTTCAGTCTCGTTATTTAAAACTAATGACTTCGCTTTTGAAAGTTCAAACGACATTGGCATCGCAAGGTTAGACATTTAGGAAACACCAAAGCTATGACAGGAGAGCGCTTTTGACAGGCTCTGCATCAAAAATGGTTAAGAAACTACTCAAAGGAAAAGGAAATAGCAATAAATGTATGAAATGTATTAGTTCTGTTTTTATAACTATTTTAGAATTTATCCCAGGTTCTTATAAAATATATAAAACTGAGATACAAAGAATTAGCAATGTAACTTTGCATTTCAAATGATCTTCAGCTACAGGTTTTGCTTTAAGAAAACAGACACTTGAAAAGCAGCTGTTCTGTAGTCTCTAGATGCAGACACTTGAGTTCCTGGCAAACTTACCGTCCGTGGTTTTCTGAACTCCTCCACCATTCCAACTCTCTCCTGTAATGAAACTCAACACTTCACCATGAAGTTTTTCCGCTCATGGTTTCAAAGAGAGGACGTTACCATTTCCCAGCATTGGTTTCAAAGTTCCTTTTTTCTTTTTGTTTTTTCCCCTTTTTTTTTTTCCATTTTTTTTTCCTTTTTTTTCCTTTTTTTTTTTTTTCCCTTTATGAGCTTTAAACCACAGGGTGAATCCATGAAATGAGGTAAGTAAATTTGGCACACTTTTAGTCATGTCCATAAAACTTTTGGTAAGTTGTATAAGTGAACGATATCATTTTCATCATGAGTTACAGGTGCTTTCAAAGGGGGGTGGTTAGTACTTAACAACTGGAATGTTTCTAGTAAAACCAAAAGGCATAGCTGCAGAAAACACTCACAACCCAATGTTGATAGAGAAGTAAAAATATATACAATACAGTCACTTGTTCATAGTTTGGCACAATTTTTTGTTGTTGTGGGTAATAGTGCATAAACTACTGTACAACAGTATGACTTTTAAAACAGTCTTTCACAGAGAATACCAGATTAGGTTTGCTTTCAAATAATAAAATTCCCACAATTTCAAACTCTTCATCTCAGCACTTACATTTCAACATACCACAAGGCAGATTTCGAAAAGGAACCGACGGGAAAAGAAACCAAACCCCAACCGAAGAGAAGAAAAAGAAGAAAAAAAAAAAAAAAAGTCATAGCAGTTGGGTGAAGGTCCTGGTGGCTGGAAAAAAGGAAACACTGCGCCCATCTTTAACAAGGGTAGAAAGGAGGACGCTGGGAACTACCAACCTGTTAACCTCACCTCTGTGCCTGGGAAGATGACGGAACAGATCCTCCTAGAAGCTGTGCTGAAGTACATGGAGGACAGGGAGGTGATTTGAAACAGCCAGCGTGGCTTCATCAATGGCAAGTCCTGCCTGACCAACCTAGTGGCCTTCTACGATGGAGTGACTGTGTTGGTGGAGAAGAGCTACGGTTGTTGTCTATCTGGACTTCTGTAAGGCCTTTGACAGAATCCCTCACAACAGCCTTCTTTCTTAATCATAGAGATATGGATTTGATGGGTGGACTGTTCTGTGGATGAGGAATTGGTTGGAAGGTCACATCCAGAGGGTAGTGGTCAACGGCTCAATGTCCAGATGGAGATCGGTGACAAATGGTGTCCATGGCGTCCCTTAGGGGTCTGTACTGGGACCTGTACTGTTTAGTATCTTCATCAATGGCAAAAACAGTGGGATCAAGTTTGCAGATGACACTAAGCTGAGTGGTGCAGGTGACAAGCCTGAGGGAGGGGATGCCATCCAGAGGGACTTGGGCAAGCGCAAGAAGTAGGCCCATGTGAACATCATGAAGTTCAACAAGGCCAAGTGTGTTGGTGGAGAAGAGCTACGGTTGTTGTCTATCTGGACTTCTGTAAGGCCTTTGACAGAATCCCTCACAACAGCCTTCTTTCTTAATCATAGAGATATGGATTTGATGGGTGGACTGTTCTGTGGATGAGGAATTGGTTGGAAGGTCACATCCAGAGGGTAGTGGTCAACGGCTCAATGTCCAGATGGAGATCGGTGACAAATGGTGTCCATGGCGTCCCTTAGGGGTCTGTACTGGGACCTGTACTGTTTAGTATCTTCATCAATGGCAAAAACAGTGGGATCAAGTTTGCAGATGACACTAAGCTGAGTGGTGCAGGTGACAAGCCTGAGGGAGGGGATGCCATCCAGAGGGACTTGGGCAAGCGCAAGAAGTAGGCCCATGTGAACATCATGAAGTTCAACAAGGCCAAGTGCAGGGTCCCGCACCTGGGTCAGGGCAACCCCTGGTATCAGTCCAGGCTAGAGAGCAGCCCTGCCAAGAGGGACTCAAGGAAGAAATTTTTTTAGGATGAGGGTGGTAAAACACTGGCCCAGGTTGCCCAGAGAGGTGGTAGATGCCCCATCCCTGGAAACATTCAAGGTCAGGTTGGACGGAGCTTTGAGCAACTTGGTCTAGTTGAAGATTTCCCTCCTTAGTGAAGGGGGGCTGGCCTAGATGACCTTTAAAGGTCCAGCCCAAACTATTCTATGATTCTATGACTCTAAAGTTCAAAAGGAAGGAGGGCAAATAGTTGGCTCAAGGCAATTTCTGAATTTTGGGGTCAATCAGAAGAGCGATCACTTTTTCAGACAGAGAGAAGGGCCAGTGCCACACTGGGAGAGATCTGGCTCTTTAACATCTCCCTGGTCAGAGATTTTTGGCAGGGCACGGGGTGACCAGCGAAGATGGCAGCGAAATTGGAGCAGCAGAAGGACTGAAGGAGAGAGCAACAAGGCAGCTGGTATTTGTGATTAACACTGTCCTGACACATCTAGCTGGGTATTCATGGATTTCTAACATATAATAAAATAGTCGATACGTTTTATGCCTTATCTTCATGCCCTATTGCACATTTCTCAAATGCAATAAATATTGCTATCTGGTTCAGTACCAGGTATTTATTACGAGTCCCATATTCATCATACGCGTAAGGAGCACAGTGGAGGCCAGTCGAAATGTGCTTTCAAACAACGGTTCTGGGTCAAAAAAAAAAGGGCCGTGCAGCATCCCAGCCCTGGACCTGACCTGTCTCCATAGGAGCAGCCTGAACATCTGAAAGAAGGGAGCCGGCAGCCCCTTTGTCCTGCAGCATGTGAGGAATGCTGGAAAAAAATGGGATACACCAACACCACGGCGGTGGCCAGAGCTTGTAGTATCTGATGACCCTACGGATAGAAAATACAGCTGCTGGGGAAGCAGGGGAGAGCGTGGTGGCTGCAGGCAAGGTGAACGCCCAGGGATGGAGCCCTAGCACAGCTCTCCTCTCCAAAACAAATCCTGAGCATCTTCTGGATCTCCCTCCTGGAGCCAGAGCCGGGGCGGGATGCAGCAACCTGTGGGGTGCCCAGGGACCGCTCTCATCCGGAGCAACTCGCTCCGGGCAACGCCAACGCTTCAGTTTTTCATGGAATAAACAAACTTCTAGGACGGTTTTCAGAATTACGATTTTTTTCAGAGTTCCTTCTTTCCTCTGGTAAATAAAACGCAACGCAATTACTGTGCTGTTCTCCCCGGGATTGCAGAGCTGAGCCCAAGCGACACCTCAAGATCTGCGAGCGCCGAAAACACTTCGATTCTAAAATCAACACTCTGCAAATCCACTTCAATTTGAAGTGTTCAGTCTGCTTTTTTGTTTTTTTTTTCCCCCCTAAATTAACGTAAAACAATTCTGCTGTTTTCCCTTGCGCGTGGGCTGAAAAAAACCCACCCTTCTTGTAAGGAAACCCCAGTCTAAGTCCTGTCCTCTGCAAAACACCACCTCTACGCTCCTGACCGTGCCGAGAACGGGATCTGCCCCACTGCTATTAAGGCTCCTCTTCCTCATGGTTTTCTATTGCATAAACGTGTCCAAGCCTCGCGTCCCTCTGCTCCCAATAGCTCCCAGTTAGCAGGGCTCTTGCATATCAAGGTTTCGTTAAGAAATCAGCAGCAAAATGCACAGGCTCTCAGTTGCACAAGGAAAATAGATCTTTGTTGGGTTGGTTATTCTCTTGGAGGGCGAGGGTGTGGTGAGTAGGGTTACAAATAAGGCCTTTTTTTTGAGAATACATTTAGCATTCAATACTTAACGCTGTCTTAATAAAAGTCCAGTCAGGTATGATCCGGCCCTGATCGATCGGTGAGATCACAAATAGCTCCGTGGTTTCTTGGTTGTTTTGTTTGTTTGTTTGTTTTTTTCTCTCTTATCTTATGAACTGAATGAAAGAAAAGGTTCAGTCTCGTTATTTAAAACTAATGACTTCGCTTTTGAAAGTTCAAACGACATTGGCATCGCAAGGTTAGACATTTAGGAAACACCAAAGCTATGACAGGAGAGCGCTTTTGACAGGCTCTGCATCAAAAATGGTTAAGAAACTACTCAAAGGAAAAGGAAATAGCAATAAATGTATGAAATGTATTAGTTCTGTTTTTATAACTATTTTAGAATTTATCCCAGGTTCTTATAAAATATATAAAACTGAGATACAAAGAATTAGCAATGTAACTTTGCATTTCAAATGATCTTCAGCTACAGGTTTTGCTTTAAGAAAACAGACACTTGAAAAGCAGCTGTTCTGTAGTCTCTAGATGCAGACACTTGAGTTCCTGGCAAACTTACCGTCCGTGGTTTTCTGAACTCCTCCACCATTCCAACTCTCTCCTGTAATGAAACTCAACACTTCACCATGAAGTTTTTCCGCTCATGGTTTCAAAGAGAGGACGTTACCATTTCCCAGCATTGGTTTCAAAGTTCCTTTTTTCTTTTTGTTTTTTCCCCTTTTTTTTTTTCCATTTTTTTTTCCTTTTTTTTCCTTTTTTTTTTTTTTCCCTTTATGAGCTTTAAACCACAGGGTGAATCCATGAAATGAGGTAAGTAAATTTGGCACACTTTTAGTCATGTCCATAAAACTTTTGGTAAGTTGTATAAGTGAACGATATCATTTTCATCATGAGTTACAGGTGCTTTCAAAGGGGGGTGGTTAGTACTTAACAACTGGAATGTTTCTAGTAAAACCAAAAGGCATAGCTGCAGAAAACACTCACAACCCAATGTTGATAGAGAAGTAAAAATATATACAATACAGTCACTTGTTCATAGTTTGGCACAATTTTTTGTTGTTGTGGGTAATAGTGCATAAACTACTGTACAACAGTATGACTTTTAAAACAGTCTTTCACAGAGAATACCAGATTAGGTTTGCTTTCAAATAATAAAATTCCCACAATTTCAAACTCTTCATCTCAGCACTTACATTTCAACATACCACAAGGCAGATTTCGAAAAGGAACCGACGGGAAAAGAAACCAAACCCCAACCGAAGAGAAGAAAAAGAAGAAAAAAAAAAAAAAAAAAAAGAAACAAACATCGACCGTCTTTCTAGAAAAGGGAGTCTCTTCTTCAAATACAGGAAAACCCAAAAATGTTGTTTCTGCTTTAAGAAGAATGGAGTCTGATTCCCTGCAGGAAAAAATCAAACATTTGATGCCATCTTAGTTAGCTCGTCTGGAGTCACCACGACGGAGCGAACGCGCTAAAGGCGGGCGGGTGCAGAAGATGCAGCTTTAGATGATGCAGGTTAGGAGATAAACAGCAGAGGGGGCCAGAAAGCACTCAAAATTGCCACGTGAAGCTCAATTAGGAACGAGTTCTCATTTGCAAAGTAAAGAGCCTTTAAGTTTTCAAGATCTTGGCTTTTGGATGCATAACCTTTTTTTTTTTTTTTTTTTTTTTTGGGTTTTTTTTTTAAAAAATTTTCCAAAATTTTTTTTTTTTTTTTTGGTTTATTTTTTACAAAATGTTCCAAAAAAAAAAAAAAAATGTCTTTCCTCGTCAAAATCATTAAAAAGAGCGTGTAATCATGGTTTGTTTGTTTTGTGGTTTTTTTTTTTCCCCCCAATAAATAAGTAATTAAAAACTGAAGAAGCCAAACAGCAGAAAAGAGTAGCCTTGTTAGTGTTTTTAACCCCAGCCAAGCCAGAAAATTGGTCATTCTTTTAGGTAGCTTGCAAGTAAGAAGTATTTTCATGCATTTAAAAAAAACCAAAAAAACAAAAAAAAGACCCGAAGGAAGAAAAAAAAAAAAAAACCCAACCCCAAAACCAACCAAAACTGTAAAAGGGGAACGTCCTTTTTTTTTTTTTTTTTTTCAAACAAAAAAAAGACCCGAAGGAAGAAAAAAAAAAAAAACCCAACCCCAAAACCAACCAAAACTGTAAAAGGGGAACGTCCTTTTTTTTTTTTTTTTTTT